>NW_008703782.1:3456968-3519468 GCF_000326865.2 Helobdella robusta
TTTTAATATAGTGTTAATAAAATGACATTGAGAATAGTTATTTAAAACAATCTTATTAAAATTATTAAACAGGTATGACAAGATTACTTTCTTAAAGTCCTAGTGTGAGGAAGATGTAAGCCATTTGTCCAAAGATAATCATATGCCTTATGCCCTTGTGTCAACGCGAATGATTTTTGATCAGAGTCATATGTTCTAATTTTTTTAAACTTTTCCAGAAGTTTTTCTGTTAATTTATTTGTTACATTAAATACTTGATGTGTATTTCATATAAAAACTTGATTATGCCAATTTAGTTAACTTGTTAAGCATTAATATAAAATTGACTCTATTTGTAATGTTGATTGGTATGATGATGATGATCCCAGTCCTAAGCAGGGTTTATTATTCACAATGTCATTATGCCCTTTCTAAGTTTTAATAAAATACATGGAATATTGTTGAATGCATTTTATATTTTTTGTATAGATAAGAATGTTGCAATGTACAATGATGATGTGAATTGCTTCCTTGTGTAACTGATGACATATAAATATAACTAACTTGAAAACATGGGAATGCTTTCTTCAGCATTACCTTCCTTTCTCCATCATAACCCTTATAATCTTTATTACAGAAATGGTCACTGCATATTCTTGCATTTTTTGATGGAAGCCATTTGAAATCATTGATTTCCTGTCTAATGCACTTAATCCAATCGTTTTTCATTTTTACATTTTGAGGAAATCTGAAATTTTATAAACTGTTACAGAAACTTGTGCATTTCTTAAAATCTTAAGTATTGCTTTTAATAATAAAATGGTAATCCATTATAGCATTATAAATTATAATAGTCTATAAAATATATGTAATTGTAAAACAAAATAGTTCTATTCAATGAGAATGAGTATAGGGATATTGTTTCATTTATTTTAGTGTGAAGTTAATTTGAAAATAAACCTGTGAAAAGATGCATCAGAAATTTTCTCATTTCTATTTATTATTAATGCAATTTTTAAATGCAACAGGTAGGCATGTTTGTGTATAGCTACGAAAATGAAAATTTACTTAAAAACTAAATTATTGTATCTGACGCGAAAATTAGTACAGAAACAAAAACGAAAGAATAAATGACAATATAAAAATTTAAACATTGATTGAAAGAGTTTATTCTAATTATATGGTATGGGCAATTCGTTGCGAAATCGTTGGAGCAAATGGTGTCAACAGTAGTTATTTTACTGCATGGTAGTTAATCAGCCGGTTTGAAGGTTTTATTCAATTCCTATCAAATAAATTTGACAAAATATCATACACAGGCAGAACTAAATAAAGAAATATATATATATACACGTAGTTATAATACATTTATAATGTTGTATTTACACATTCAAATTGTACAATTGTGTTATGATGTAGTCTCAAATTATTGTGAATTCTCTCAGAAAATTTTAAACGTTTTACTACACTATATATACTAGTTATTTTTATCAACAATTTAAAAATTTTATAAATAATTAAAAAAAAATTTCAAATTGATTTCATTGTGATATCGATAATGATTTTTGTAACCTGACTGATTAAAAAGCATCAAAGAAAGTTAAAATAGGATGGAGAATTTGTTATATTGGGATATTCGTTTAAAAAGCGAGTAAAATTTTAATATAAAAGCGCTTATAAATCTATGCATATTGGCTCAGCTTGGCTTGGCTCGTCTTGGAATCGGATGTTAAGCAAGGTGTGGTCTCAAACTATTTTGAATTCTCCCCGAAAAATTTGAACTGCTTGCGTACATATATAGTAATGGCTACTGTTGTTTTTTATAATGAATTTATAAAATATATAAATATAGCGAGCAAAATATTAACATAAAAGCGCTTTTAAATCTATGCATATTGGCTCAGCTTGGCTTGGCTTGGCTCGGCTTGGAATCGGATGTTAAGCAAGGTGTGGTCTCAAACAATTTTGAATTCTCCCCGAAAAATTTGAACTGCGTGCTTACATATATAGCACTGATTACTGTTGCTTTTATAATGAATTATTATTATATATATATAAAGTGACTGGAATCCATGTATACAAATAATTAAATTATATTATATTAGATTATATGTTTATATGAAAAGCAATATAGCAAATTCAACCAGCCAACCAGAAAGTTTCGAAGGCGTTCGTTCGATGACTTCAATTTAGTACGGTTAGCATTGTGGTTAAGACTGTATAATAGTGCAGTATATACATAAAACAAGTTTTTTACTGATGCGAATGATTGAAATGATGAGAATGTATGGTTGAAACGAGTATAAATAGAGGAGCTGAGACAACATGAAAATCAGATCAGCATTCTGCCTCGCTTGAAGCAGTCTGTCTGATCTCATTTATTTTATTTTTAAAATTTTTTTATTTTTATTTATTTTATTATATAGAGTTATATAGAGTTATATAGAGTTATATAGAGTTATATAGTGTTATATAGTGTTATATAGTGTTATATAGTGTTATATAGAGTTATATAGAGTTTGCATGTTTGTAGGTGGTTTGAATGTTTGTAGGTGGTATTTTTTTAATTTTAGGTGGGTTCTTTAACGGTTGCTCATACATACATACATGCATCATGTTTGTTTGTGTAGTAGTATTTTATGTTCTGTTTTACTCCTTTTTCTCTTTCTTCATGAGTCTTGAGTTAAGTTAATGAAGCATAGGTAGGTGAGGTAAAAATTAATTTATTATATAGGTAGGCTAGGGCATAAGGTAATTTAGTTACATAGGTAGGTTAGGGACTCCTATTCTTTTACTCTACTTGGTGGTGTGATTTTAGTTTTGTGTTTTTTTTTTGTTTTGTTTCACATCATACATTCACCAGGTACGCGGTGGTTCCTGGTTTTAGTGGGATTTTTATTGATTGAATGTGGTGGTGTGCATGGTTATATAGAGTTATATAGAGTTATATAGAGTTATATAGAGTTATATAGAGTTATATAGAGTTATATAGAGTTATATAGAGTTATATAGAGTTTTATAGAGCTATATAGAGCTATATAGAGCTATATAGAGCTATATAGAGCTATATAGAGCTATATAGAGCTATATAGAGCTATATAGAGCTATATAGAGCTATATAGAGCTATATAGAGCTATATAGAGCTATATAGAGCTATATAGAGCTATATAGAGCTATATAGAGCTATATAGAGTTATATAGAGTTATATAGAGTTATATAGAGTTATATAGAGCATAAATCCTATATAGATACCTTTCTTTGCTCTTCTTTTCTCTTTTCTTTGCCGACCGGTCGGTTTCTTTGCGATTATTTTCATTTAAATTGAATAAATAAGATTTTACCATTCATTTAGGTTTTTCAGGTTCATTTATCCAGGTTGAAGCTTCCAGAGGAGTTCATCGTGGATGATCAGAATGGTTGTGATGTCACGCTACGTTCGTTCATTCGGTGGCAAAGAATGCACGCCCTGCTGGGGTACGTTTTACGGTTTCTTTGCGGTTCTTTTTTTTGCCAGTTGGCTGGCTTTTCCGGTGGAATTCACCGCGGCTAGTTTTTCTATTTTCATTTAAATTAGTCAAATAAATAAGATTTTTCCATTTCATCCATTTTATTCAGGTTGAAGCTTCCAAAGGAATTCATCGTGGAAGATGTCAGGCTACGTTCGTTCATTCAGTGGCAAAGAAGATACGCCTGGCTGGGATACGTTTTATTCTTTTTTCTCTGTTTTTCTCTGTAATTTAACATTAAGTAAGAATGCTCACACGCACACGCACATATACACAATTACATTAAGTAGTTATATAGGTAGGTTAGATAGGCATAATTTTAATTGTAGGTAGGATAGATAGGAAGCATCCAACACTAATGTAGTTGAATAGGTAGGCAGCGTAAGTTTACCTCTTCTATTTTTTCTCGCACCCGAATTACACGCATTATACACACACACTCTCATAAATACATACATAAACACATATTAGTATTTGAGCGTTATTTTATTTCCATTACACATTCTAATTTATTATTACTAAGGCTTAGAGTAATTTAATTTCATAGGTAGTTAAAAGCAATAATTTAATTCTAGGAACAATCTTGTAATTTAAATTAAATAAACGCTGTAAGTGTATCGAGAGGTAAGTTAGTTATTAAGTTTTACATTATTATTATTAGGTTGGAGCCCAAGGCATTACGTAGGTGGTGGGGTGGGTGCCGAAAGGCCAATGAATTGGGCTCTTGAGTTTTGTAATTTTAGGTAAGCTAGGGCCATAATGTAATGAATAGGTAATTTAAGGCTACGTTGTAACACGCACTCGTTAATAGATTTAGGGTTTAAGCTTTATTATTATTACTAAGTTGGAGCCCAAGGCATTACGTAGGTGGTGGGGTGGGTGCCGATTGGCAAATGAATTGGGCTCTTGAGTTTTTTTGTAATTTTAGGTAAGCTAGGGCTTAATTGTAATGAATAGGTAAGTTGAGGGTACGATAGCCGATAGACTCTGAATTTCGAAGTCTGTTGTCAGAGGTAAGCCTTGGTGGCCAGTGGTGTACCGGCAATGGTTTACTATCCGGACGGCAATGGTTTACTATCCGGACGGCAATGGTTTACTATCTGCACGGTAATGATTTACCATGCGGCACGGCCATAGTCTACTACCCGCACGGCTTCCGGACGGCAAATGGTTTACTATCCGCACGGCAATGGTTTTCTATCCGGTGCCCTGGCTGTCGGTGAACCTCTGTGCAAGGAGGAAGAATGAAAGGGGACTTTCGACTATCGTACCATTAACAATTTAATATAGATTAGTTAAGGTAATTGAATAGGTAGATAGGATTATTTTTATTAAGCAATTTGAGATGCAGGCACCGCTAAGCTTTCTGATGAGAATCTACTCTTTCTCTTTCTTTTTCCATCAACACGGGCTGTGTTTCAACAACAACCTCGAAGAGGACTGGCACCAGTTTTGGAGGAACCGGACCGCATTCAACATTCTGCCTTTGTCGAATGGACGACGGTAAGTTTTTGTTACATTTTGCTTACTTTATTATTTTAAAATTTTATTTATTAGACATTATTTTCATTTTATAATTCAATTTTTTTTGCTTCTAAGGTTCTAACATTAATTTACTACTACGCAAATAAAAAAATTTTGTTTACAGAATGATGAAAGGTGGGCAGTGATGGGAGTCAGCACGTTTTAGATGGTGGTCTCATGATGATTTACTTATGATGATGGTGGTGTAGGAATCATCAGCTCGTTGGCTGTTCTACTGACACTCTGAAGTTCGGATGGTATTTCGTGTGCCGACCAGATGGTGGTGGTCGGTGCAATGGAAAGTACAGTAACGACGATTTTTGAAGTAAGGTTTAGTTTAGTTTTTTATTTTTCTCATTCGTTCATTTTATCACTCAACCTTTTAAATTATTCTTCTATTAATTGATTCGTTAATTCATTCTATTCATTAATTGAATCATTGATTTATTAATTCATTCATTCATTCACTCATTCATTCAACCAATTATTCAATCATTCAGTTAATCATTTATTCGATCGTTCTTTTGTTCCTTGATTTACTAATACGCTATTAAAAAAATGTCTACAGAATGATGAGAGGTGGGCTGTGGTGGGCATCAGCACGTTTCATATGGAGGTCTCATGATGATCGTTCCGATGACAATTCGAAGATAACAACAACGACGGTTTTTGAAGTATGATTTAGTTTCTTTTTTTTATTTTTCTCATTCATTCATTCATTTTATCACTATCTTTCAAATTATTCCTCAGTTACTTTATTCATTGATTCATTCTATTCATTCATTAAATCATTGGTTGATTAATTAGTTAATTTATTCATTCAACCAATCGTTCAATCATTCAGTTAATCATTTATTCGTTCGTTCCTTTGTTTCTTGATTTACTACTTCGCTAATTAATAAAAACTTGTCTACAGAATTATGAGAGGTGGGCTGTGGTGGGCGTCAGCACTTTTCAGATGGTTGTCTCATGATGATCGTTCCGATGACAAATCGAAGATAATGTTACAGGTAAATTTGTTTTTGTCTCATTGTACTTTTGAAAGTACTCGAATTGGAACAAAGATTGAGTGTCATCTCAAAAAGATAAGTTGCCTATTTTTTTCCAATTGCTTGTTTTTTATTTTAGTGAACTAATTTTTTTTTTTCAATTTATTTTTTAGTATCCGGTCAAATTCATTCCAGATGCGTGTCAGATGATGGTCGGTGCAATGGAGGTTCGTCGGTATTGAGTGAAGTTTCTGGAGAGTGCGCGCCCGTACATTTACATACAAACACATCGATACAACACATACATACACAACATCCATTCATTCGGTGTCGTTGTTGCTATGTTTCTCTTCAACTTTATATTTTCTTTACCGTGAACCGGACTTTAATTTAATTCATAGGTAAGTTAGGGACTGAGATGAGTTAAACAATTGTAGGTTGGCTAGGCCTTAACATTAGTTAAAAAGCTTCAAGTAAAATAAAAACGCTAAAATATGTTAAATAAAATACTTAAAACATCTAAAACGAGAAATACAAATTTGTAGGTAAGTGAGTTGAGTCAATGTTTATAAGTAAGCTAGGGCCCTGAGAGTAATTATATTATAGGTAGGTGACTATTATTCTTGCGACTTCTTACTAGTTTTGTGTGGTGTGTTTGTTTTCGCTTCACAACACCCCACCAACAAAACAAACTACATTTCATTCTCGTCGTCGCCTTAAATTGTACCTTTTTGAACAATCTTTTTAATAATGTCTATTTATTTATTCATCAAATGTTGACTGGTTTCTAATTTTTTTAAAATTGGTTATATAATTTTTGGATATTTCTTGATTTACTTTGTATATATGCATGTATAAATTATTTCTGTTTAGTATGTTGATTTAGTCATTATGATATGTTGTGAACTGTTCTTACTAAATGTTCATGTTACGTGGTTTATTATCCTTCGAGAACTACTAAGGAGTGTGTATGATAATAATAATAATGGATAATAATTATTTTTATCGGTCGATATTTTGTTATATTTGTTTATTTAAAATACGAATTTTAAAAAAAAATTGACATTTTAAAATTTTAATTATCCGTCACTTTTTATTTTTGAATGAATTCAAATAAAAGCACTACTGTGTTTTTCTTTCTTTACTAAAATCTCGAAATTGTTTGTAGATCTGTACGGTTAACTGTTTGTTCGAGTTTGAACAGGCCTTGCAAATTTTTTTTTATTTTGATTTTATTTTTGTTTATTTGGTTCATTCAATTTAGTTGATTGATTGATCGGTTGATTGATCGGTTGGTTGATTGATTGACTGACAGACTGGCTGGCTGGCTGACTGACCGACCGACCGACTGACTGATTGTTTGATTGATTTATCTCATAGTATTGTATACATGAGAAAAAATCCGATTAAGCCAACCTACGGCTTCAGTAAGCCACTGTTTTTCACCTGACAAAAGCAATTTCTATATTTATACTGACAAAAATAATTGTGATATGAATATATATTGATTTATTTAAAGCATTATATATACAAAAAAGTGCTATCGTAAGAGTTCTATGAAACCCTGTAAGCCACTGCTGTAAGCCAACGTATGATTTCAGCAGCCAGTTTCTTATGAGCACCAGCAGAATGTAAAATATTCATTGAATATAATGAAGATAGTTGTTCAAATAACAATTTTGATTTATTTAGGCCGTTTATTTCATAAGCAAACCAATTTTTAATATGATCGAATAGTGTAAAAAAAAGGGTGACTATAGTTCAATCCTACTAAGCCAACCTTTTGCTTCAGTAAGCCACCGGATTTCACCGGACCAAAAGCAATTTTTATATTCAAATTAACAAAAATAATTTAATAATACATAATTCTATTAATCATTATTAAAATTAAATAGAATTACTACAATGTTTTAAGCATATTAAATCAAGTAAATATTTCATTTAGCTTGCTCGTTAAAATCCATGCAATTTCGTAAGCCAACAATCCAAGCACGACAAATAGCCCGACCGATAGATCGAATTGATCGATTAGTCCTATTATTCTAGTTATGTGGTTTGGAGTAAGGGGAGACATTACTGAAAATAATTAAAAGTTGAAAAAATTGAGGTTCTTTGCATATCTCTGCTTCAACCCATAAGAAGGTGTTGTATGCTGGTAAATAGTCCTCCCCTTTGTCTTCCCGGTCTTACCTAGTTTTAGCAAACTGGTATTATAGGCTAGACTTCTTAAAAGCAAGATACAGAGTTGCGAAAACGAATTCAAAGCAAAAGCTGAAGAGATTAGAAAAAAAACTAGAGAAAAAATTTAGGAACGACAGAAATAGACAGGTTTTTCACAGATGCAGATGTGAAAAACAATCTGTTCGAGTACCCCTCCTTCAAGTCATTTTAAACATTTTTTTTAAATAAGGCATTTAATACAATCATGCAATCAACCGACAACAGGAAATGAGTATAAATTCTTTTCGTTAGAATCAGAAAAATCCTTTCATAAGAATCCGAAAAATCATGCTGGCTGGGATATTATGGTAGTGAAAGACACCAAGCCATTCCTCGGCTAGAATGCTACACATCTCGTGACTTAAGTTCACTTTTAACGTTTGAATTAAAATTTAGTTTCTTATTGTCTCGAATTACTTCCCAAGCTTTCTTACAAATTTTAGTAATTTTTCGAATTAGGTAAAAATATTCCCTAGAATAAGAAAGAAAGAAAGAGCAACTAAATTTTACATTTCTAAAAGTGAGTATTTTTTAATGTAACCTTAATATTTTATAAATTAACAATTAATTTTAATTTAATTTTATTTTTAATACAGAAAATTAAATTGGCAAATAAAATAACAATCTTTTTATTTTATTTAGACAATTTTGTTATTTGTTGTACATTTTAATTCTATATATTAGATGTGGGTACATTGGTTTGGGTTTACTAATAATGTTATGTTATTTATATTAAATTATATTATTTAAAATTAATTTAATTTTATAATACTAATTTAATGTTGATAATTATATTTTTTTAATTTAAAATTTATTTTGATTTAATGGTTTTTTTTAGTTTTTAGCTTAACGTTAACCTTATTTAACTTTTAGTTTTTACTATGAATGACAGTTTTTGGCTTGAATTAATAAAGTTTTATTATTTAATTTAATATTTTAATTAATCAAATTAAACTAAATATTAAACTTTTAAGACTTAATTTTTTTTTACTTTTCATTTTATCCTTAGTCTTGTTTATATATTGATTAAAATCATTAAATAACGATAAAATAAATAATCTATCAATATTATTAATTAGCTAAGTTTAATTTATTATATAATAATACTTTGTTAGTGCTGTTAGTTAGTGTTAGTGAGTCAGTGCTCTCTTTGAATCATTGATAATGGTAAGTCCAAAATGACCAGACACAGCACAGTACCTTAATACAGGTAACCTGAAATAAATTCAATAATACAATGGTCATCTATTTGTGTCTCAATGAGCAGTTGTGATTAAAAATGATTTTGAAGAACCATGGATGCATTGTTGTTATTTTTTATGAATCCCTTTTACCCTATCCAAACTTCATTTTATTTAATTCCATTCCATTCTTTTTTTGCAGTGTTCAGATGGTAGGTGCATCATTATATTTTAAATGTCATCAGCTGGGAATCCATATGCATTATTTGCATTAGTTCATGATTTACATACAAGTGTTGTTCTTTTTAGACTTTAAAATGAAGTACCAAACATATCACAAGTTTGTCCTTGTTTGTGACTTGCTATTCTTTGGGCTGAATCAATAATGTTCTCTTTCTTCCTGTGCATTTATTTTGTTTGAAATTTATTCCAGAACTAAATCAAAATTGTCGGTGAAGTGATATGATTCCAAGTGTTTAATAATTACACATGTTTATATATAGGCTAGTGGAACAAAGAGAGATGAAGACTGAACAGGTAAACAACAAATGGCACACAAATTTATTTTTACTTTTTTATTATTGACACTTCATTGCATTGCAGAAATCCCTGTGTCACTTGAAAATGCAAAGTGATTAATCAAACTTTTTTAATGTTGCTTTTTGTGCAATGCAGAATGCATGTATGTACATTATGAATGATTGGGAGTTAGTTGTTTGGAGAACATGGAGTGTACTGTGATGCACCAGACTAAGACTAACTTGATAATATACTTTTCATGAAAATTTAGGTTGATGTTACAAAGTTGTATTTAAAATAATGGTGAGAAATAGTTAAAAAAAATTTATTAACAAAACATCCACTGATGGCGTGAATTTGAACACATTTTCTTCTATTTTTTCCTTCCTGAACTGTAAAGTGGTAAATTGCTTTCAATATATAAGGACTGGCAGGTCAAACATAAAACATGAACATCCATTTTTTTTAAATTGTGGTGAAATGGATGGTCATATTTGTTTGGTGTTGTTGACTTTTAAATTGGATATATGGAGATGACCATTGTTGCACCATATTTTCCTTCTGGCACATGAAGTGCAGCCATTTCTTTGACCATTTCTTTGAGTTGTCCCAACACAAAACTTTTTGAGTTGTCCCATCACTAAAATATGTTAATATGAAGTATTCACCGTTCTAGAGAATATCACAATTGACTATTGTACAAGAACACAAAAATAGTTGGAGTTTATAAAAAAGGTATTCAATAGAAAATGATCTTTGATTCCAGTGAGGTTGCTCTTAGCAACTGTTTTTTCCAATTAGAGGAAGGATAAGGTTAACCAATAACTCAATATATAAATTTAACAATTTGCACTCCTTTGAAAATAACTTGGCAGAGGCGTTAATAAATCTTCATACAATACAATACAAATTAAAAAAATGCTTTAGAGTTTTATAGATGATTTTGGTCAAGATACGACAATTTTAGTAAAAGATATCTAGGGTTTTTTATCACTGAGATTTTATTTAGTCTTCCCAATCTGTGTAGCTAACTTTTTCAGGGATTTTTCATTGATGTAGTAGTTATTAAAAAAGAATTCCATAAAATATTATGTTTATTTATTTATTAAAACAAATAAACCAATTGAATTTGTAAGCTTTTAATTTTGATTATTTTTTTCATCAGATGAGTATCTCAAAAATAAAAATATTATTATATTACATGGATAGGTTAATAAATATAATGTTAAATAGACAGATAACTATCCTCTGATATTTCAGATTACTTAGACATTCAAGTTGAAATATGGCTGTAGGAAACAAAGATGATGAATATGATTATCTTTTCAAAGGTTCGTTTACATTTTCTTCATTAAAACGAATCAATTAACAAGACTAATAACTGTTTCTTTTCATAAATTTATTTAATCTATGTTAATGATTAATTAATTAAATTATGCACACATATAAATAACATGAATGAGTTTTAGATGCTTTAAAAAAGTTGACGAACACGAATTAAACAGTTGTCTTGATAGGAGATTCAGGAGTAGGTAAAAGTAATCTATTGTCTCGATTCACAAGGAATGAGTTCAATCTAGAGAGCAAAACAACAATTGGAGTTGAATTTGCTACAAGGTTGGCAGATTAGTGACTGCTTTCTAATTTCTTGTAAACTTGTAAATATTGTTGTGCAATATAATGATATTTTTATTTTTATCTTTGAAATACTAATTATTTTTTGAGTTTTGATTATTCATTGTTGAGGTTTTTAAGTTTTACAGGGTCTCTTTTCAATAGCTTTCAATTATTTTAATTAATTTCAATGATAATTAATGGACAGATAAATATGAACTTAAATTTATGTGTGCATTGCATGCAGGAGTATAACAGTGGAGAAGAAGAGGATCAAAGCTCAGATATGGGACACAGCAGGCCAGGAACGTTACAGAGCCATCACGAGCGCGTTAGTTCACACAAATTTCTTTGCTTTCTCAATTTAAATATAAGCATTCAATGTAGTTTTCATTCTACATGTGGCTCATCATGAACGAATTTCGTCATTGAAATTGAACTTTGCAGATATTACAGAGGAGCCCTGGGCGCTTTGCTGGTGTACGACATAACGAAACATCTGACGTACGAGAATGTGGAGAGATGGCTGAAGGAGCTGAAGGACCACGCAGACGAGAACATCGTCATCATGCTGGTCGGCAACAAGAGTGACCTGAAACATTTGAGGGCTGTCCCTACAGATGAGGCTAAACGTTTTGCAGGTCACATTTTTTGTTTCTGCATTCATTTTAACTCTGATGCTGCTGAGCCTATTTTTATTGAATTCGTTAAATAAATTTGTATCCAAGTTCTTTGAGCTTGAGGATGCGTCTTCAGTAACAAATGTTTAAAGTTGATGTTGAAGTTAAAGAGACATGCCTTTAATTTTCAGAGCTGAATAACTGAAGATATTAGATAAGATGAAGATTGGAATGTAATCACTGATATGAAAAATGTTTATTTTAATTATTTCAGAAAGAAACAACCTATCATTCATTGAGACCTCAGCTCTGGATTCCTCGAACGTTGATGATTCCTTCAAACACATTCTTACTGGTACTGACTTCATCTTTCGTTCTATTTATTTTGGATAAATTACTTTCAGATTTTAATATTTTTTTCATTTGAATAATAGATAATTCACCACTGACTAAATTGATGCTCATTGTTTTATCCAGCTATTTATAAGATGCTCTGTGAAAAGCAGATGAATGACCAAACTAGTGACACAATCATGGAAACTTACAGCGCCCACAAAGTGTCTCTGCCTTACAACCAGAGTAATAACACTAAAAAATCGTGCTGTTGATCATGACTCACCCCTATTTTTTGTCTACTATTATATGCATACTGTGCATATATCTATCTACTCTATACAACTACATGCATTATTCATTATTTATTCTTTTTTGATCATTTTAATGACATTATTTAGCGTTACATTTCATTTCAATCATGACATGTACTAGCATCATCAAGAAATTCCAAGTAATTTATAGTTGACAATCGTTTGATTCGTTGGACATAACATGTTGCACTTTGGAAGTTCTCATCATGAGACACGTGTTTGCTTAAAATCGTATTCAATGTGCAATCTTTAATTTATAAGTATTATTGATATTTGTTTTTTGTGTTTTTTTAATTGTTATACCAAATTTTTTAGAATACAGTATTTTTGCAGTATTATCTTATCTTATTGTCCATGAAATATTGTTTCCTATCAAGATGTTGACTTCGTTATGGTTTTAACGCTGCTTTACGATTGTTATTTGTCGGTCAAATTCTTAAGTATTACCAGCGATAATTAAGTTAATCAAAATGTCTTTTATATTTTTGGATAAATGTTTTAGTCGAGGTTTACTGATGTGAACGAATTTATTTTGTATTGCGTATATTTTGTTGTTGCATGATTTTTTGTATTTCGTTTAACATTGCTATGTTGAAAGATGTACTTATCTTTAATTTTATTCGTATTGTAATAAAATGATCTTTTGATAAGTTAAGACATTTTAAGTTTAATATTCAGTGCACAAATATCGACGTGTTTTCCTAGAATGCACAAGTCAGTTCAGCATATCCATATTTACGTTTAGATTATTTCAAGTTGGTTTTCTCTTAAATCAAATGGCATTATTTATTTTTATGCCGGAATTAATTTTTTTCCAAATATTGCTTTTAGTGTTTTCAAATGTTATTTTCGTTATGATACACAGTCAGAATTGTATTGAAGCACTTGCACTAACGGAAGTACTGCCAGCGCTGCGATCAAGTTAAATGATCCTTGGATATGCATCAGCGTGGAGGAAAAAAAATGTCCAAATTGCCGATCACGAATGGTTATTGTATTACTTCGAACTGCCTATCACAATTAAATTGCGATTGCCTTCTTTATGAATATTTTTATCATTAAATTATTTTTATTAAACTGATGTACCGATTGGTTCTTTATGTTTGGTTATGAATTACAATTTATTTAACAAAATTATACTTAAAACCTGATATAATAAATTACGAATATGTTACGAATTGACATTTTTGTATTTCACATATTTCAGTGAACATGCATCAACTTCAGAATGAATAATTTTCAGATACAGGGTATCGTATATTTTATACAACTTGTATGATTTATATTTAATTTTGATCACACTTTTGCAAGACAACTTTCTTTAATATTCCTATGAATCAGAAAGATTCTGAAACCTTTGAACGAATAACGTTGAGGGAATATTATTGAGATAATTTAAAACGTAAATAGAAGCACTCATGTCACACAATGAATTACACATGAAAATGAATAAAAATGAAGCAATCGACGTTTAATAGTCAAATTTTCACCTAAATTTTCCATGATTCTGCCCTAATTACACCTAAATTTTCCATGATTCTGTCCTAATTGCAGTGGATGGGTGATGTTGCTGCTCTTGCTTTTGATAACCTCGTATGTTTCGCAAATCAACGAAATCAAAATTCACCATCAGCAAGTTTCTAGATGGGAAGCTTACAATATGGCTAGATTTAAATATCGTAAATGTTTTATCCATATAATTAGAATAAATTTATCTATATTTTGCGAATATCCTTCTAATAACAGTTTTGTTTGCCCATACCAAATTTTGGTATTCCGTAACTTCGTTTCTCTTCAAATGTGTCAAACTTTGTAAATTGTAGCCCTAACATTTTCAAATGGATTCTTTTAAATTTGTCGTACTTTTTTCTTTTTAGCTTATATAAAATTCCAAAATTATTAATTGATTCAATTTTTTTAGTTTTTTCAATTTTTTAACAAAAACAAATTTATAAAATGAGTTTAAAAGTCATCGAAACTTCAGAGCCAGATGTGACTGAAAATAGTTCAGAACAGCAGACTAGCGAAGAACGGGAGCACGCAACCATTTCCGCCAACAAAATAAAATTGAAATTTTCCAACAGCAAGTTTCCAATATTCTGGATTGATGGATTTCCTAAAAATTCCGTGATACAAGCTGTGGTACTCTGCAACTGGGATAATATTTATGGACCCAAGGTTCGAAATATGTGGGTCATCGATGATATACCAACCAGAAAGAATGTTTCTTTTATTTCGTCTGCTGATGTTGCTAATGAAACCGATATGATTTCATCTGAAGATCGCTGTTTGGATTGGGATACTTTGAGTTTTATTGCGAGGCAGATGTTGTGCAGTGAAATCATGAAGGATCCATGTGATTCCTTCCTGGAAAATAAATTCTATGACTCTCCTCAAAAAAAACTAGCACTTGCTGCAATTGTGTTTGGTGCCATGAGCCAAACTGATATGAGTATACATTCGTTATGTGTCGTGCCTTCTTACAATCGTTTGAATGAATTTCACAAATGGAAAGATGTCTGCTTTGAGTGGCTAACTAACTGTGTTCTTCAACTAAGGATTACTTTGGCAACAGTTAGTTTATGTCTCTATATTAAAGGTCGTTATATTTTTAGAAAATTTTTATGGAATTTTTGATTAAGCAGCACTATTGCATTCCATTGCATTCTTTCCATATTTACTTGGATGAATCCGTGGCTTTTTTTTTATGCCACAGATTTATTATACTTCATGGAGGGAATTGTCTATTTGCAGGCAAATATTGGTTATTTTATATAATGACATACAATTGAATCTAATCAATAAAATGTTAGAATCATGTATTTGCTTTTGTTTCAACTTTTCATACTAAAATTCCATGACCAAATGTTTTTGCTACATTTGTTGCTCTTTTTTTTCCAACTAGGTTTTTTATTCAGAATGAACATTATTATATGTTGGTTTAATATAAATTGTTTTAGAATGCTACTGCCGGCTTCACAATAATAAAAAAGAACTTGATAAGGCTGGTGCATATCATGGAAAAGGAAGAGCAGGCAGGCAATTTCACGGTAAATTTTTTCTTTTTCAAATCTTTCTCCTGTTTTATCTATGTTATATAAATAAATCACTTTTGGTGCTTTGATTTTGTATGAGAAGTCTTGTTAATTTTGTGGCTGACTTTCATTACATTCAGTATATTTATTAGTATGTTGTTTATATTAAGAAATCACTCTTGTAGCATAGGTCTGTATATTTTAATTTTACTCATTTAAAAATTTTTTGTTCTGAAGTATTTTTTTGGTCTGCGTTTTTCTAATTACTTATTTCTAGTTGAAATATTATTTATTTTCATTACATTTTTACTTGATTAATTGAAAACAAAAATATTAGTGTTAATATTAGAAATTTTGTTGAAAACTCATATTTCTCAAGGTCAAAGAAACATTTTTAAATCATCTGAATCACGTAAGATCTGCTGATAAACCGCCGACGATGATGATGAGGAACAAATCAAAATCTCTATCAAACACTCCAACACGATATCCAGCTGAGAGGCACACAACATCAGAAACCACAAATACTCGAGTCACATCCCAGCATAACATGACAACAACAACAACAACAAAAACGACATTATCGTCAACAGTGGCATCATTTTTACCAACATTATCCACAGCAACTTCAACACAATCAGCAGCATCAACATTAACCTCCGAACAATTATTCAATACAACCATCTCCATGACCTCAGATGCGTTGGCATCAGTACAACTATCATCAACATCACCCCAGCTAAAATCATCATCAACAGTGATGACGACATCAACGACAACAACTCCATCATCATCTACAACACCAAAAACAAATCGTTCAACTTCAACAGTACCATTTGGAAAGATATTGATATCAGATCTGGAGTTCTTTCACAACAGCCTTGTAGCTCACTTGTCTCAATGTCATAACAGTGTTGTGATAGGAACTGATGTAGATAGGGTTAACGAGGTCTGCCATTTGTTTCATCATTCTGTCATCTACGATGATGTTGCCAGTGTATTCATTTCATCATCATTCATCATCATCATTTGTCATCATTTTGTTACATTTATTTTCATAGCATCGTTCTTATTATCTCCGTCATATATAAGGATGATATTTTGAAAACTGTAACACCCACATTGGAATAAATCATGAAATTCTTGCACATGTATATTATTGCTTTAACTGCTTTGCACAATGTGTTTCAACCTAAATGTGCACTTTATGTTCAAATATTCTGGATGTAAATGTTTAGTCAACTGAGCAACTTCAAATTTGCGTTCCATTATCATCATGTTGAAATTTAGATTTAATTTTTTAACCTCCTGCCAACTGAACAAACAGATGATAAAAGCCTTGGCTCTTTTCACACTGCCACACGATGCCCACAGATGTAAACTTCTGCAGCCAGCAATCAACAACAACAACAGTAGCAACAACATCTCTACTCAAAATCCATGCACTGCACAGAAAACTTGTGACACATATCACGAAGATCTGCTCGTTGACATTGACTTTATTGATGTGTATAATGCTAGGCTGGACAAGCACAAATTGCAAAAAGTCACGTCTGCCTATGCCCCTGAACTTCGTGTTCAAGGTTTATTGAAGGTTGTTTCTTGTTATTTCGATAGAAATTTATTATTGATGCTTATATTAAAAGTTAATTGCTATTTTTTTTACCATAGTGGTTGTTTTTTTTATTTTTGTCTTTTATGTCTGTAAAGTAATTAACAAAACAGTTGCAATTAAATTGTCATTAGATGAATGTTGCAGCTGTCACTTGATGAGACCATCCTTATATTATGTGTTGTGCTTTGATGAACATATTAGTTAATTCTTCAAAAATTTTTGAAACATGTTCAAATACAAATAAAACTCGTGATCTATGTGGTATTTTTATTATTTTAAAACATCGTCGCTATGTTAGATAGAGTATACAATAAAAAAAAGTACATACAACAAGATGAAATTAGATAATAGATACAAAGAGATACAATTAGATACAACTTTTAATAATTCTTCTTGAGTAAAATGATCTTTTTAGAAATGATGTGATCATTAACAGAACAAGTCTTGAATGTTTGTTAAAGTAAACAGTTACAGAGTTTGAGAGATAAGATTAGATTCTTAACATGATTTATTTAAATGTGTTTCAATACACCTGAACCATTTAAAGTGATGCATTTTTTCAATTTTTTATTACAAATTTTTAAAGAATATTATTATTAAATGGCTAAAAATAAAAGAACATGTCTAAGTGTAAAACATGCATTTATACAAAACATTCTATATGGTAATTGTGTTTCCATTGTTTACACTCACGCCAATAAGTTCATGGCAAACAAATTGAAGAGGAGTGTATAATTTTACATAAGCAAATACCAAGTGCATAGTTTGATGAGGAGTTTATGTGATGGTATGTAGGGATATTTTTATTTACTGATTCAATATATCAATATAAAATTATTAAAAATTGTTAGTTTAATGTGATTAAATTGTTTGTTACAAATGCTAACAGTCAGATGTAAACATTCATCTGTTGTTGGACAATGTGATGTTCAGTATGAGGCCAACTGCTCTTATTGATGTTGATACCAAAGAGGTTTTATGCTGTTTTTTCCTTCTTTGTTTGTCTGTCTGTTTGTTTGTCTGTCAGTCTGTCGTGCTGACTGCCTGTGTCTGTCTGTTTGTCTGTCTGATTTTGTTGTCTATTTTGTTTGTTCAGAACGTCATTGTAGTCAGTTGCTACCATACTGCCCAGTGTATCATAACCTTTTACCAGACAGCTATCACTACTGACCATCATCTTATCACAGGAAATCTTTTTAACTATCACATAACACATCACATAAATGTATGTATGCCTATATATGTATGTATCCATGTGTGTTTATATGATATAATTATACTTTCATACATTGTATGTAGCATATACTTGATTATTTTTCAGTCAAAATAACAAAAATTTTTTGTAAACTGATATCATGATATATAATTTATCATTCATTGAATGGAATTTTAAATGGATCACCTGAAGGTGATGTTGATTTGTTGGACTGAGCAATATGATGATATGAGGCACAAGTTCATCACAAACAATCTTCACAAGCTTTGGAATGAATGTCCACCCGAACAGTTACAGATGAGGTTGGTTGTATGCCCGTTTCCTTATGTGTGTGCTGCGTGCTGCATATGTGTGTGCGTTTGTGTGTGCGTGTGGCTTTGTCTGCATGCGTTTATGTGTGCATGTCTGTGCAGTCATGAGATTTACATTGAATGTATGCTATCTCATGTTTGTCAGAGACGTCTTCAAATCAGTGAAGGTCAGCAAGTCTCTTGTCCATCCATTTTTGCAAGAAGTTAGTTAGCTTTGTTTGTTCTGTGCAGCTTGTTTGCATTTTTTTTTCAAGTTGTATACAACATGCTTAGAAAGATTTGTTGACGTTGGATGACGGCCTGGTTTACTCTTGCTACTTGTGTTTTCTGCACAAGTCCTCCTATCCTCATCATCAAACAAAAACTGTTCAAATGATGCTTAAATTGATTATGTTTCTTTGCGGTTTGTTTTTGTTAAAAAGTTTTTATGTAGTCTTGTTCACTGTGATCGGACATTTTTGCCAGGCTTTAAAGTGAGGATGACGATTCATGTGAATATTTGTTACAAGAAATCAAAAAATTACCTTTTTGTCAAATACAGTTGGGTTTTAATCACTCAATAGAGATGGACATGAAAACAAAACAAATATTGAACTGATTGAATAATATGCAACACATGTATTCGGTCAAGCTAGTTGTTTTTAAGTTAACTGTTATTTAAGTATATAGAAGAACATACGAATATTTAATTATTTAACTAGCTGAATAAACATGCAACATGTATTCTACATGTGATTAGTTGTGCACACTTCCATGTCACCTGGTAAGACCTCGAGTGAACAACTTCATGAAACAACTGCATCGGCGAGCTCTCGCCTTCGTTCAATATGTCGAGAGTAGAAGGTGGGTGGGTTGTCTTTTTTCTTATTGATTCATTTTCATCCTTTGTTCATCTTTCGTCATTGTGTTTTGTCTGTATGGTACGTTACATATAGCCTGTTCTTTACATGTAAACTATCACTTGAAACAATTTTATTTGTAAAGTTTCACAATTTTATTAAATGAATTTGTTGTGTTGACTCTATAAAGTTTTTTTAGCTGTGCAAGTGCATCACTAAACATTTAAAGTGATTTGCTTGTTTGCACTGTATATTGTTTTCCCTCTTAGAACCGTGTAGTTTGCTTGTGTTTATTGATTTGTTTGTTCATTTACGAGTAAATAAGTATTTAAAAATCTTATTTGGTTTGTTTATTGCGTCTGAGCTGTGTTATTCATTTGAGAGCGTGAGAGTGAACTTTGCATGAATGCAATGCAGGCAGCCTACCTCAACGACGACAGCAAGCAACAACGCAGCGGCAAATTTGAAGTCCAGACTGTCAATTCTAAAGAAACCGTCCACAACAGCCACATCGTCTTCCTCTTCCTCCTTCTCATCATCTCACTCCACCGTCGTCAACAATTCATCAGGCAGGAAAGCTGGAAGTGGCGTGCAGAGTAGCGCAGTGGATGGAGTATCTTTGGTAACATTGAGGGAACATCTGGGATTGAACCTGGATTGGGATTATCACGTGATTTCCTCATTTGCCGAAATCGTTCATCAAGGTGTGCTCTCTAGTCTTGTGTGATTCGGGCATTTGTTTCTGTTTCTGTATCTGTGTGTGTGTGTGCGTGCGTGCGTGTGCATGTGTTGTATTGTATTGTGTGTACGTACCCACTCAAACAAAAAGATACACGCAGCACAACAAATTGTGATGTGACTGTATGATAGTGTGATGCAATCGTGTTGCAATGTAAATATAGAATGGCGATCTATATAATGAGATTTTTAGTATGTATAAAATGGTGATTGCAATTACGTTAGTAATTGAATCTGGGATTAATGATGTTAAATGGCATAATATACTGTTTGAATGCATGCAGTGAATTGTTACTGCATTTGTAAAATGAATTGATGTGATAATGTGATTTGATGCATTGCACATGGATGCATTGTGCACGGATCAGACAAACTCATTTAGCGTCGTTTATTTAGTCCAAAGTTATTATTTCGTAATTGGTTTTGCCATTTGTAATTCTGCTGAATATGCATGATGAGGTGTTCACTTTTATGATGGTATGCTCAATCTTCAGTTGTGTTGAATAATTTAGTAGTTATCAGTCAGTTGATTATGAATTAATTAGGCTCTTGTCGTCTACAGAACTGGTTTTATTAATGGTAATTTTAAGGCTGTGTTTGATTTAATCTACATACATTAATCATTTAATTAACTTTAATGTCTAATTAATTAATTAATTAATTTTAAAATGATTCATAAGTCTTTATTGCATCAATATTATCGATTTTAAATACTCTTTGACCATGACCTTTTTAGATTTTTTTTTAATTTTTTGACATTACAACACCATTGATAGCAAAATGTGAAAGATTTACTTTTAATGCAGTTGGTCAAGTGGTCAATCTTTCATTTTTGTCAATATGTGATTTTATTTAATATAACCTCTTATAATTTAATATATTCACAGCCATCTTGTTTGAGTGTTAACAGTTCTCTCATGTTTTCTAATAGTCTCTTCTAATAAATTTTATTGTTTCAAATTTTTGTTTAAGTCCTAGTTTGTCATTTTTCTAAATATCCATTAGAACATTCATGTTTTTCAACTTTTTTTTATTTCTTTTTGTTTTTAAACTTTTCACAAAAATAAAATATTTTTAATTCAGTTTTAATCAAAATAATTGCAATTGGTACAATCTGATGTTGACTTTTTATATTTTTCTAAATAATATTTTTTTATATTTTTATTTCTTTCGAGTTGTTTGAGCAATTTTAATTTAAAGTAAAATGGATTCTTGATATGTAAATGTATATACAATCCCTACCCTAATCCTTCTCAACTTTTAATTAATTAATAATTTTCAGTCATTTTTCATTTAGGCCATTTATAGATAGATGAATAATGATTTTATGATTTCATTTTACGTTTTACTACATTTTTACATTTGTATTCTCGTTCCATTATTTTTTGCAAACATAATGTTTGTAATAATGTCAAACAACATTATAATTATTTATCGGTGTCTATTATTATATATTTTGTTGTTATTTATAATTATAATTATTTTGTTGTTACAATAGTACTAAAACAAGTAGTAATATTAATGATAATTAAAATTATTTAACTGCTACTTATTTCATTTTTATCAATCATTAGTACATTTGCAGAAATATTGAATTGCATTTTACAGACTTGAGATTGCATTTCTAAATGAAACTACTTTATTAATTTATATCCAACAAAAGATCATGGCTGGCTGGTTGTCAAGCACTAGATAATTATTTGTTGTCCACTTCATTCTTGCTTCAGATCTTCAGAATGTTAGGAATTTTTTGGCACTTATCCTAAATTTTCTTCCAGTTTGTTCCATCCCTTTCTTTACTTATTTCAATCACGGTTGGAAAATACCCAGTCAGGTTTAAATCTCGGTGTTAGTTTAAAATTTAAACCTTGCCTTTACTAAATTCAAAATTTGCACTTTTTCAATTCATTTTCTTTTCCTGGTTTTACCTTTACCCTAATTCTGTCTAGTGTAGATAAACATATGTCTGTCTATCCATTTTCATGTTTGTATAACATGTTTTCATCCACCACGTTTCAATTAGATTACACGACTATATGTGTAATCAATGAGGAATAGATGTAATTTTTAGCTCTGTCCGTATTTTAAAATTGAAGCACTATTTTTTATGTCTTTTAATATGGTTTTAATTCGTTTTTATCTTATTATTATTATTATTATTATATATTTTAATCTCAATTGAAATATTTAAAAATTAGTTGGTCAAATCTGTCGTTAGATTTAATGATAGACAAAACACTTCACATGGTACTTTCGTAGTGAAATTAATTGAACATTCCATTTTCACGATGTTTCAACGACAGATTGGAACATTTTTTGATCAATTAATAACCTTAAGTAGCTAAAAACTTTCAGTTTAAATGTTTTCCAACAGTTTTAAACACTTCTTTCGATTCAAGATTTAGAATGTTCTTAATTTTGGTTATTACGTATTCCAATTTTATAAAATCTATATCTAAAGCATTTAATCTACGCGGTTCTCTTTTATTAGTTTTTTAGACTTTCAATTTTTCGGTTAATATTTTGTATCATAATTTATTAGCATTAAGTACTCAGTTCATCCGACCTGTTTGCATTTTGTTGACCTTTTTAACTTAATTTAGAATTTATTTATCTTATATTTAAGCAAAATATGCCTTCCATGTTGCGTTACATTTTATGAAGCATCACACATCATAATTTATAGCTATAAATTATTTACTGTACACTGTTTCGTTACGTTTCAGTACTATTTTTTCCGATTTTCGTGTTATTTTTTCTTTATAAAAGTCAGTTTATTCAAACTTCTGTTTACTTGTCTGTCACGTGCATACTTTATATTTATTGATTTTTTTTTTTATTTTTTTAAAATACGATTTTTTGATTGACTTATTACATTAGAATAATTTCTTAATATTTGTAAGATTACAACAAGAACAACAACATTGAATGGAATTGCTCATCTATTTCGAGTCATATTATAACTTATATACTACCGAGCACTTTTTAACGTTTTTTTGTTAAATTATTATTTCACAAGGCACTTTTCATTAATGTTTGCTACATATTTTACATTTTTCAGTTTGCCACGTTTCTCTGTAACAGTCCGTTTTGCATCATAATAACATTTAAACATAGTTTATTTAAATTTTATTTATGGTTTTAATTCCTTTTTAAATATTAATATCAACAGCATGTACGAAAATATTAATTCACTCCATTATGTATGTATGATGTACAAAAGCGCGATGAAAAGTATTTACAATTGAATATGATTTTAGATGAGAAATAAAAGACATATAGATTAAATAAATGATTCCAATTGTCTGATATATGCTCGTGCCAGTTTTAGAAATATCGATATCTAATCCGATGCGTTTCGATTTTAAGCTCGTGCTAGCGCCCTTGATAATCTCTGATCATTGTTTCGTCAATCGTATCGTACGGATTGCTTGAACCGGCTGAATTTCTTTGGCTAATGTTTTTGCTTGGTTCTTGGCTGCGTTCAGTGTGAATAAGGCTAACGTTATGAATAGGAAGATGAAAGTTTCGAGATGTTATATTTGAGATGCTGTCGTTATTGCAGTGGTTATTTATATTGTTACTGTTGGCAAACGTGTTGGTAGGATGTTTGGACGAAATTCTCGGTGGAATAGCTGGAAGGTATGTCGGGGATGAGAATGATGTCGATGGTGACGATAATGTCGAAAATGGTTGAGGACTCGATAGGTACATTCTGCTATGCTGTATAGGTGCGCTCGTAGGCATGTTTGGTACTGCTTGATAATAATCACTGGTGATGTTTTCAAACGTATTCTGTCCGTTAGCTCCGCTATTAGAATTTGTCATTGTCATCAAGCCATTCAGAAATCTCCTGTTCAGGATATAACTTGATTCGTTGTCAATTCTTTTGAGAACGCCAACGGAGTCGTGCCTTGGTACGTAAACTGGATCATATTCGTGAGGCTGTGAGATTCGGTTAACGTGTGGTGAAATAGGGGGAGGCTGACGAGTTATAGAGTTTTCTAAAAACTTTTTTGAGATGAAAATTCCGTTATTAGGTGGATCTGAACATGTTTCTGCGTTTGAATCGGCCAGATGATGTCGATTTGATGCTATGGAAAAAAATATTTTAGCTTGTTTAAGCGTGTTATTATTGTGATGTGAAGAAGCATCTGATGGATCTGCAATTGATTCTTCTGGTACATTGTAACCAGGATTTATCTTTTTTGTTGAATTCTCAAAATTTGAGAGACGTAACTGAGTAGTGTTGGTTGTTGGTAGTGGGCTTACATCCTTTGACGTTCTATGAGTCTCTTCAGCATTTGACTCGTTTGGTTGTTCGTGTTCATCCACGTTGCGTTGGCTTACTAACAAATCCAACAACTCGTCATAATTTCTTTTCGGAGTGGACAAACTGGTCAGAAATTTATCCGGTTTATTAGAACATCCAATTACAAAATTGTCGTTTCCCTGTTTTTTAGAAATGTCCTGACATTTCGAACTTGAATTTGAGGGTGTTTCATTCAAAAGTTTCCAACTATAACCCAAGTTTTCACTCTTTCCACTATTTGAACATGATTGAGTTTTAGGTTCTAATCCAATTAGTAATAAATTTTGTTTTTTTGTTTGATAATCTGCAAATAAAATCAATTTTTTAAATAATTAAAGAATGAAGAAGGTATATAAATTCGTAATTATTCTCTCGACGGCTATAGACCCAGATAAAATACAACAAATGTTGTTTGTGAGAAGCAGTAACGACTTATTCAATTAAACTTTATAAACGGTTGTCGCGTCAACAATGCTTCATTTTATCTACAGAATTTCTACATTTCTGGTTTGAACGAAATAATGCTTTCACTGTTATTGTTAAACCTGGTCTTGTCGCAAAATATTCAAAAGGTGCTTCTTTTACATTTTAATAATAAAATTTATTTGAATACTTAATAAGTGGTTAAGGTTAGATTTTGGAAACCGAAGAACAGTTGTGATTTTACTAAATGTCCGGATAAATATTTAGTTCACTAATTTTATTGGGTGTCTTGTAGACTAGATTAGTGAATTAGAATTTTTCGAAACAATGAATTTTTAAATACGATAAGCAAACCTCCTGTGTGACCATCAACGTTCTGTTCAGATTTCTGGTTATCTAGCCTAGAAATTTTAAGTTTATTAAGTAGTTTCGTTAAATTTCAAAAAAGCATAGTTTATTGACCTTTCTTTTTAGCATTAAACTAATACAAGAAAAATAACAATAACTATAATTAAATATAAATTTATCAACATTTGAAAGAAAAAATAGTTAAGCTATGTTTTTGGAAAAATTCGAACGTATTGACGAAAGCACTTGCCTCATAACTCCAGCTTTTCTCTTCCTGCATTTGCTGATAAGCTGAATTACACCAACAAGGAAGAATGTGAGAACGACGAGAAAAAAAATGATCAGCGTGATGTGCAGCATCCTTGCATGCTGTATTGGCTCAACTGGTTGAAATTAATAAAATAATTCAGATATTTATTTATCGAAATTACAAAATTGAGTGAAAGGTACTCTAGCGTTAGGGTGCCCCATTGTGCTCTAATACATCTGTAAACAAATTTGAATTAACTATTTTGTCCAATTTTACATGATTTTGCGTTTAAGCATGATAGTATACAAATTACAGAAGATCTGTTTGATTAACAGAAGAGTCAAATAAAAAAAATTTAAACAAAAATTATATTGGAGCACTGCAGACAAAGATGAAGGTTGTTCATTTTTTTGATAAGAAAAGTTTAAGCACAGTCTACATAAGTTAACAAATTAAAAATTTGCCAACCTGGTTTTATAATTTTTAACTGATCTTATGAATTTAAATTTTCATTACATTAACCTAAATTTACGTCAATTTCAACTTTTGCCGTATTGTCAAAGAAAACTGCTGAACGCTTGCTTAGTTCTTAAATAGTGGCTTGAATTCATTAGAAAAGTTCATACCGATTTTGTTATATTCACAAAATTAGCATTCAGATCACACGCTCTGCGTACAATGATTTGAGTTTAGAAGTTTAAATTTTAATAATTTTTAGCGAAAATCTGGAATATTTTAGTAAATTCAGTTTTATAATTTATTTAATGTATCCAAGATCTCTTGTTTAATCGTATTAACTTGTTATTTGAATGAAAAATTACATACTTGCATCATGGACATCAAAAAAAATTTTCGTTGTCAGATTATTTTCGTTTAATAGAATTGGTAAGTCCATATTAATAAACACAGTAAAATTTTCGACCAATTAATATATTTTCCTGCAAATAATCTTGATTAACTAATCTAAATTTTTTATTGTTTTTACCATTAAACTGCACTGAACACCATTTGGGATTGGATAACATTTCAAAAACCTAAGTCATTCAGCAGGATATATTATTCAATAAAGTTATAGCGTCATTTTACATACAAACAAGACACATTAACAACACATACTTGTGAATAAAAGCTACTACATACCTAACTGTCTACCTACCTATCTATTCATTCAAAATGCGCTGCCGCAATCACAAACCACTCAGCAGCTCTGAATGCCTCAGCTATTTTTAATTACACTCGCTGATTAGATTAGTAAAGCTGTTGTTTCTTCTTATTTTTGTATTCACGAAATTGAAAAATTTAGTTGAAAATTCAAACTGTCAGTTGTCTTATTTGATGTCATTTTTATAAAAAAAAATGTTTAACTTCCTTAGCAGTCAACCTTTGTAATAAAAATTCTTTAAATACAATTTTTATAAAATTAGTAAGGTATTAAAATAAAGAAAAAAAAGTAAAATGTAACAGTAGAATGTATCACATTTTATAATATATCAAACGTCATTGCCTATTTCTTAAAAAAATATTTCCTACAAGGATGAAAAAAAATTAATTTCACTTTATTTACAGTACACGCGATGACATTTAAACATGATTAAGTCATTTTCTAGTGGTTAAGGTCGCCTGGAGCTGTTTCGTTTAGCGGGTGATGCGTCGTTTAGCATGTATTCATATACGATGTTTTTGGCGTATTTTTGAATCCTCTGAACTTTGGAAGGGCGTATAATTGACCTTTAACCTTTTTTATTTCAGATAATCGGATGTCTGTTGCATATCGTATGAAGAGATTGCAATTATCTATTCATTAGAGATGGAGGCACGCTCATAATTTAAGTCAAAGGCATTTATATGATAATAACATTTAATTTTATGAAGACGACATACTGAATGCTAGAATAAATAAGATTTATTTATAAATAAATAATATTTATTTATCAATTATTAATAAATAATATTTATTTATTTATAAATAAATAAACGATAATATGCTTGTTTTAGCATTCAGTATGTCGCTTTCCTAAAAATAAATAACTTAATCAAGCAGCTATCAAATGTTTCAACAAAAAATTCTGATCAATCCTCTCAAGTTAACTCCATATATGCATATAGAATATGCGTATAGAATATACCAGTCAATTTAACAGAGCGATCTATTGTCGTCACATTTCAACAGCCCTGGTAAACGATATGCGTTCAATTTTAATAGCTTGTTTTAGAACTTCATGACTCAAAGACTTGTAGCGTCTGGTTTCCACAATTACTATTATTAACTTGTTATAACTTTAATGTGAATGAAGGTTTGTTTAGTTCACGATATGAACAACTAACCCTCCACTGACCACTTATGAATACTCAAGTCAGCTCTTGACCTGTTAAACAATCATAAAGTGCTTTTGAGTCGTACACGAGTTATAGTATTACGTAATTTTCTATTTAAGCATAATGGATAACTTCCTTACAATTAAAATTTAAAAACAAATACAGCTAACGAACACAAAAAATCTGTTGTCAAACAATTACAGAACTGGATTATTTTATTCGCGACAACATAAACAGATTATGTCGTTATGAAAGGAAAACCGGTGTGAAAACAAAATAAAAATAAGTTTTTGTTAAGTTTATGCCGATGATAAACTGTTGGTAGAATTCCAAACCAAACGTTGAAACTACTTATTCAAGCTGCACCGCACTTGACCAAAACTTTGATCTGAAAGCGTTTTCATAATTGTATTTTTTATTTTAGCTCTCAATAAACTTCCATACTCAGATTATTTGTGGGCTCAGTTCTAATAGGAAGTGAGATTCAATTTTCAATTGCTACAGGTTTTACTCCTTGAAGAACAACGTTCACGCTTGCTTAGGTTCGCCAATAAAAAGATATAGTTGTCAATCTATTAATACAGCGCTTCTCAACCTTTTAAGATTCAAGGACCACTTAAAACTTTGCTAACTAGCGCACCTGAAATTTATATAGATATAATTATTATTTCATATAACGACGTAACAGCTACACATAGTTAGTAATTATAACATAGTTCTTAGTATAACTTTTAGACTTAGAGAACTAGTTGCCACACTTGACTATAGGTGTATTGAAATTGTTATTTAACATTATTTATTATATACTTTAATAAATGTTTTAACTTCAAATTAAAAAGTATAATGTTCGTTTTACATTGATGTTTGCATACAGCGTATCTCACGGCGTATCTGGCGTACCATCAATTTTTATGTCAAATATGAAACAGATTGTAACTGCATCTTTTGCATCACTTGCTAACAATAATGAATAATAATAAACAGGTGGTCATAGCCTATCCAAACGAGGCGTAATGTTCATCTTTTTATTTAAAAAAATCTTGCACATCACACTTTGCTCGCATACCACCAGGCAAATGTGCGCGGACCACGGGTTAAGAACCGCTGTATTAATAAATGACTAAGACGAACGTTGAAAATGGTAACTCGTTCTGTAGCATCTTTTAGAGCAATCAACTATAAACATTTGACGATGGCGAATAATCGACAATCTACACATTTTACCATGTATCACACATATTTTATCTGGTAAGCGAGGATCTCTTTCCAATCGAATTCAAATTCAACCAGAATTTAATCATTACACTAATTCGTTTCGAAGAAGAAAGTGAAAGAGAAAAAAAATGACGCATGAACCATGAATAAAAAAAAATTATTGTACAAGTAAAAAATTGCAACAGTCGTAAATTTGTACACATTTTATTATTGATACTCAGATGGTTTTGATAGAATTTCAGTTGCAATCTCATCAAATTGTCGTACTGTGATGTTGAACTTCTTCATAAAGGTGTTGTGCATATTTGTTTGGTTCAACTTTCTCCTTAATCCTTCATCTTTCTTGGAGACTCTGAAAAAGTTAAATTCATCTAATTTATATTCATATCCTAAAAAGATCGAAAATCATTGTCCAGCAATTAAAGAATTAAAACACAAATAATTAAGAAGCGACGAGTAAACCAAAGAAACTAACACGTGCAAGAGAATGAGGCCAGCCACCATCCATTCCAGTGGCTTCATGATGATGTTCGTGCTGGAGAAGCTGTCGGTTGTTTTAAAGAAATTCCAAATTACGTTTTATAACATACATAAGATAACTACAGATGTATTTGCAATGCTAAAAGAAAACACGAGGTAGATATTAATTAATGCAAAACGATTTCTAGCAAATAAATACAAGAAGATAAGCGTGAATTATGATCCATCAAAATTGTGAATAAAAAAAAAACATAATTAAGAAACTTACAAATAAGATAAACGTGAATTATGGTCAATTGAAACGTCGATAAAGAAAATGATATTAAGAAACTTATACAAACTTGAAAGTTAGTACGAGGGATCTCACACTGGTCATGACTTGGCTTAGGTTCACTTTCAATATTTCGCTGTACTTCTTCAGTCTGTGTGTCGAAATATACATAATAAATTGTAATTAGTTATAATAAATTGTAATAAATTATAAACCATTATAAAAATTTGTGATCGGTTGGAATCTTCTGAAAGTTAAAAAACAACATGGAAGACGGCCTTAATCAAAAGAATGAACAACATCAAATACACACAATATCAGCAACACAAGAAAACCCACTACACACACACACCACACATACACAAATACCAGCATACACAACTAAACAAAATCATACACATGCAACTACACAAGATCAACACAGACACAACAAAAAAAACGTACACAGGTTCAAGTTTCTCTAGTACGACACCTCTTCTAATTAACATGATGTCTTTGTGGTCTGTTGCCGGTAGTACGAGGACCTGACCATCACTTTTATTGGTAGAAACCTGTGTGGAATTATCATTATAATTATATAATTCTTATTATAATAATATAATTCTTATTATAATAATATAATTCTTATTATAATAATATAATTATTATGTTCCAAAAAAATGTTTGTGTGGTGATGTTGAATGTGATGATTGTTTTGACATGATTTCATGATGGTATGAGGAAGAGAATCTTGAGGAAGAGACACAAAAACTGATAAAAAGATAAAGATAACTTATTAAACTGTTGAAGGAAGTAAACTAACTTCGTCAGCGTCATCCGTTTCCATTTCCTCGTTGAATAAATAAGTACTCTCCGACCTCCACTCTAACATGTAATTGTGCACTTTTTTGAGCAAATGTTCATCACACTCATTCGTCGTTGTCACTGATGCTGATGTAGTTGTTGCTATTGAAGATGCTGACGATGATGCTGCCGCTGATGACGACGATGATGAAATAGTGGTCGCTTCTCCTGCTTCTGACGTCTTAGATGACGCCATCGGTGGCAGCTCCCAATCTGCTACAAAAAATAAAAAAACTGCATTTTAATATTGAGTTTCAATTTAACAGACAAATAAACTGAACAAATTAGAATCATTGTAGCGCATACACAAGAACACATGCACTTACAGAAGTACACATGCACTCGAACAAAATCAGTTCAAACAAACCTTGCAATATCACAGTCTGTCGTGCTTCTATTTTACGTTTTTGAACTACATTCGGTTTGGGTGGAATCTTTTTATTATTCTCTTCATTGTCATCATCGTCATAGTTGAAGCCATCATAATCATCTCTATTAAAGTTGTTATCATTTCTGACGTCATCATCATCGTCGAGGTCATCATCGTCGTCGTCGACGTCATCATCATGTGCGGAGTTCAATTTTTTTATTTCATTAGCGAGACTGCGACCTGGTGGCTGAAGAATGACGTCACCCAAGCCACTGAAATTTTGGTGTTCACTTGTTTTAATACATTGTAGTACATTCAATAATTTAATAAATTTAAATAATTTTATAATTGAATAAATATGACAAGTGGAAACAAAACGCCAGATGCAAAATACATCCGTCAACAATGACGACAGAAGCACTTACTCAGATATATTGAATTTGGAATGATCCTTGAGAAAAGAAAATTTGGTGGCATTTTTTGAACGTTCCAACAATGGCTCGGCTGATATTTGTTTTCTCAGATGCTTCGAATATAAAAAACATTTGTTGCTGCAGAATTTCTGGAGGGGGAATAGCGAAAAATTATTTATGGAACTGAATTATGAAGCTATACAGACTATAAAAAAGTTATAAAAATAGATGCATGAATTGAATAATGAAACTAAATGACAAATTAGAACTAATGAAAGAATAATTAAAAAATAAACAAATAACATAAACAATGATAACTTACTTTCCTCTCCTCTATGTTGTAAACAGTTGAGGTCTTTTGATATATATGATATTTCTTCTTAGGCACCTTCAAACAAATCAAATTTTTAATGAAACAAAAAATTTATTAAATTAAATTTATTAAATTTAATTAAAAATTCAACAAAACCAAGTGTAACAAAAATATAATTGTGAAATGGCTCAGCATAAATACAAACACATTAGCGAGCAACCAACAAACCAATCAATTGCACGAGGCAAAACGATCAACCAATGGATGGACTCACCTCAATAAGGTCAGCTGGACATAGAGGATATCCACAAAATGAAGAAATGGTTCTTTCCTCTATCACGTCATCATACTGCTGAACGAATAACAACTGCAGCTGAAAAATATATATAGTGTTAATTAAAAAATTTAATTTAATTTAAACACTTTAAAGATCAATTAAATTAAAAATTATCCTAAAGAATATATATTAAAAGTACATTATGATTGTTTGTAAACATGGACGATACCATAGGAGTACCTATCTCACGTTTTACATATATATATATATATATATATATATATATATATATGTGTGTGTGTGTGTGTGTGTGTGTGTATGACAGAATATGTGTCCACACCAACCATAGAACTAAGTTGATCTTCAGTGATGTGTTGATTAATGGACAAGAACTCCACAAACGAGTGACCTTTCATCTCTAATTCTTTCTTCATCTTCAACCTCTCCTTCATCGCTTCAATTTTCTTCTGCCTGGAATGAAAAAATCAAGAAATAATAATTTAAAATTTCAGCAGTTGGAGTTTGACTTACTTATATGATATAGGATATATACTATATATGATATATATATAGATAGATATATGATATATACTTATATGATATATGATATAAGTTATATCTATATTTAATAACTACATTCATTATGGAAAAACTAAAAGTCTGCTCTGGATGTTAAATGGATATACCGTAACCTAACCTAACCCTTTTTTAACCACTATTTAATCAATATGAATAATAATGAAAAATTTTTATAATTATAAAGAATTTGATTACAATTGTAAAATATTTAATTTTTAATATCTTTTACAAAGGACAGATTTTTGATTTGACCACATAAACACCTCTATTAATAACATGACTGACACAGTTAACACAAAAAATTATAAATTTTTAATTATAACACACAAAAATTATAAATAAAAAATTAAATAAATAAATAATGTACCTCTCAGCAGCAACAGCAGGATGCGCAATTTTATTTTGTGATGAGATCAGCATTTTTTTCAGCTGGAGTTTGACTTGATTTTAATTCCAATTGATTGCTCAACTGAAAAAAGTTTAAATTTAATATTTTTTAATGTTAATGATTATCAAATCTTTGTCATTTCTATTTCTAGGTATTCTATTCTATTATTAATTATTTCCCACTAGCTTCCTTCAGCAAAAATATTTTATTAAAAATAACAAATAAACTGAATGACAATGGAATGAAATGATTGATTGCGAAAATCAGCTAATGAGATCTGATCAATCACAATTAGTAATGCTACACAGCTGATTTTAAGCTGATCTGACAAGATGATATTATAAGTTATATGAAAATTATAAATTATAGAGCGATATTTCCGCTACGTTCAACAGCGCTCATCAATGAAACAGAACTTCATATTTTAAATTTAAAGATTAGAAATTTTTTTTAATCTTAATGAAAGAACTGAAACTAACTAAAACTAAAGAAATTAAAAAATTAGTAAATAAAATAAAATAGTCAACTCACCAAGCAAGACCAAGACTTATGGAAAACACAAGTTTGACAAATCACTTTTATCAACCTTCCGATATGATCTCAATTGTGATTTTAAAAACTAATTTATCGCATTTGAAGAATTCTTTAATAAAACCCCTCCAAATATATATATAGCATACCGGCATACGGTAACACCATAGAACAGTTAATAAAATTATGTAATTTTACAACACCATTAAACATAACTATTTTAACTATAAATAAAAGTCTTTGGATTGCGTACAATTTTTTTTATTCTGTTTACATTTAATTACATTAATTATTCTATGTATATTTTAAAGTCTCAATGGCTCGAAGCTCTTTGTTAAATGTAAAACAATATGACCACTTTTGACGTGAAGCTAAAAAAATGGCACAAAAATGGTTCCATATTTCAAGACAAGTTGGTTTTATTTTATTTTCATTTGTAAAGTGCATCTTGTTATAAAAATTATAAAGTCTCTCTACAATCTCTCATCAAAAAACTAATCCGCTTCAACTATCTACCCTCATCATATCCGACCGTCACTCAGATATTCAACACACTCGATTCAAGACTGTTCAAGAAAGTAGAAAATAACAACAACCACGTCATCCATCCTCAAATAAAACCAATTAAAACTACAACGTACAACCTTCGTCAGCGCAAACATAACTATCGAGTCGTCGCCCAATCTACAAAATACCAGGAAATGACTTTCATCACAAGACACCTCAAACATATTAATACTCGTTAAAACTTTATCGTTCACAGAACTCACCAAGTCATCATCTAGTCTGTTAATTTGCGTTTTTGTGCCATTACTTCATTTTAAATTTTATAGTCAATTTCTTTTCTTTTATTTATTTTATTATTATTTATTATATTCTATTTAATTTTTCACGTTTCAACATTTTTCTTTCTCCGTTTTTGTATTTATATGCTGTAACAGTTTCTGCGTCCGTCAGATCCTGATTTTTAAAGAATAATAAAAAAAAGTGAAATAATTGATTTATATCTTTTAAGAGAAAGTCGGAAAGCTATCTCCATAATTAATTTTGTAACAACGAAAAGATCGACGTTTTATTGAATTTTAAATTTCTTCAAAACTTAGGTTTTTTCATTACGACTTTCGAAATAATGATAAATTATATATTTTTTAGTTATTACGCAAATGTCAGAAAGTCATTTAATTTACTTGTTATAGAGATATACATATAGGACCGGTATTACGATAAAAGTTAATTAATTGACTCGACATTTGTAAATTCATTTACAACATTCATGTTTACTGAAAATTTTAAATTTAAGAATGACAATGTTAACAACAATTATAAGTGTATCAAAAAAAAAGAAGAGATTCAACATATGAGAATATAATGACTTTTTATAGCGTTTTTTACGCGCGTGATCTTAAAGGTTTTGCATGTATATTTCCAGTTCTCTGTAACAAAATTGACTTTAATGATAGCTACAAGGAAATGGAAACAGCAAGCATTGATCCAACGCAGGAAAATTTCTGATCTTCCTGAAATTCATCAAAGACTATCCAAAGATGTATTGTGGATTCTTCTATGAGCTTTAATTTGTCGTCGTAATTGTATGTGTGGTGATGGTATAGTTGCAGTTGTTAAAGACTGCATTGAATCTTCCAAAGGTGTTTTCTTGATCCGTCGACGAACTTTCAATAGTCGTCGTAATTGTTGGCACGATGATGTTGTTGCTGTCGATGTTGATGTCGAACATGTTGACAAAGTTGCTGGCGCTGCTGCTGCTGGCGCTGAGATCATTGGTGGCAACTCCCAATCTGTTATTAAATAAAAAATTGCTCTTTATTTTTGATTTTCTATTTATAACGGGCAAATGAGCTCAATAAATCAGAACCACCTTAGCAAATAACAATCACTACAACTAAACTAATCATAACAAAATATGGCACATACACAAGAACACATGCACTCACAAAAGTACACATGCATTTACACAAGAACATTTCAAACAAACTTTGCAGCATCACTGTGCGTCTTGTTTCCGTTTTCTTCTTTAGCTCCGGGTTTCTTTTTGGCAAAATTTTTTTTAATTTATCTTCATCATCATCATCATAATCGAAGCCATTGTAATCGTCGCATCTATTCATGCTGTAATTATTTCTGTAACCATCATTATCATAGTCGTCGTCACCATTGTGATCATCGTGCTCCCTGAGACTCATTTTTTTAATTTTATCAGCGAGACTGTCACCTGGTGGCTTTTGTATGATTTCAGATTTTTCGAAGTTGGACTGATTCCTGAGGTAGTCAAATTTCCTGACATTCATGATGCGATCTATCAATGGGTCTGCTGATATCTGTTTCCTCAGATGCTTTGAAGATAGGAAACACTGGTTGCCGCAAAATTTCTAGAAAAAGGAATGAGAGATTATTTAAAATACCAAATTATGAAACTAGATAATAAGTTTAAATGTATAAATGAATTGTAAAATAGGTTATATAAAATGAATGAACTATATAATGAAACTAAATGACAAGGTCTAATAAAAATACAGTGATGAAAACCAAAAAGTGCATTTTTACTTTTCTTTCCTCTGAGACATTGACGGTTGAGGTTCTTTGAAATATGGGATTTTTCTTTCTTGGTACCTTCAAACAAAACAAATATTGAAAGTAAGAACAAGTTATTGAAAATAAAGATAAAATCAATTTTTACAAGAATATAATTGTGAAAAAAATTGAAAAAGCTCAAAATCAATACATTCAAAACATTAGCTCAATTATCTAAAGCAAACTCACCACAATAAGTTTAGCTGGACATAGAGGATATCCACAAAATGCAGAATTGGCTCTTTCCCGAATCGCATCATCGTACTGGTGAACAAATAACAACTGCAGCTAGAGTGAAAAGATTATAATGTTAATTCTAAGATTTTAAAGAACAGTTAAATTAAATATTATTCCAAAGAATATATATATTTGTGTACCAAAATAAATTGTCTACACTAACCATAGTGCTGAGTTCATCTTCAGTGACATGTTGATTCACGGACAGGAACAAAACAAATGTGCCAGCTTTTGTCTCCAATTCCTTTTTCATCATTTCATTCTTTTTTTGCCTGTAATGGAAGAGTCAAAAACCACTGATAATTTTAGACTTTAGTTTAGTTAGATTACACACATATAACTTAATTAATCAGTAACCAAAATTATACTATATAATACAAATTATTAAATAAAAAATATACCTCTCATCAGCAGCCCCATGATGCAGAATTTTATTTTGTGATGAAATCATTATTTGCTGTTGAGTTTTGAATTGCAGTTGATTGTATAACTGACTCGATATTATATCAGTTGTGACCTCAAAGACTAACTTATAGCGTTTGTGAAATTCAAGTAAACCTCCTCCAATATATAGCATAGCGTAACCGACTTTGTAACTTTACAACATCGAATACCATAGAATAGTCAACAAAGCTCCTTTGTAAATCAAAAAGCTTCCGTAGCCAAAGTAAACTTTGTTAACTTTTTTGTTGGACGGACACGTGAATGATTAAGAAATAATTGAATAATGATTAATTTTTTTGTAAAAACCTAATTGTAGAATTTTTCTTTTAAAATAACCTTTTTATAAATAAAAATTTTATAAAGGTTCTGTAGAGTTATATAACACATTCATGAATATCGTGAAAGTGGATACCCCATGCATCTGCATGATCGTGGACATATGACGGACACTTATCTACAACTTTTAAAAGTTTTTTATTACTCACATGAATACTCTAAATATTTATTATATTATTTGAATATATGTTTATTAACATAAGAATCAATTATCACTTTCACGGTAAACAATTTTTTTTATTCTTTTAAATTGTAACATATAATTTAATTTGTTAATTCTAATTAAGTTACAATCAAAGTCGCCGTAAAAACAAAGATTAACTTTTATTCTAATTATGTTACAATCAAAGTCGCTGTAAAAGCAAAGACACAATGACGGAACAATTTAAATTGTGCAAATCAACAAATTTTAATATTTATTTTATTAAAACATTGAATTATAAAAAAAGGACAAAAAATTTTATTCAAACGCAACGAGATCTCGCGATGTATGTGACGAATGGATTTACATGTGTTCGTGCGTATCAGGCTAACCAAACTGTCCGAATTGGTGTTGTCGGGATATTCTAACTCGTTGAAAATGCCTTTGGCTTTTTTTCCAACGCGTGAAGAAGAGCAGAGCTTCACTTGTCAGCCTTCATTTCTGCGGAATGCTTTTTTTCATTTCGCGAATTGCTCTTCTTCCAACGATGGTCAAGAGTTCGTTTATCCGTAGGTTCAAGCTTTCTTATAGATTAACGCAACTGCTTCCATCGCAAACTTTGTTGAACGTTTATTTTAATGCTAACATTAATAGGAAAAATACACTAGTTCAAATAAGTACATAAATCACATTTACCACTTCACCTCGAACCTCAACTGTCGTCGTGTTTTTAGCATAGACACAATTTTACAACCTTTCCAAAGATTACAAATATATCATAGATAAATGATTATTCAAATAACAAATAATATTGCGCTATTCTATCATTCCCGCGGTTAGAATGTTTTTCGGTTTCTTTTTTAACTCGTGCTCACAAATATCTCAATTCACTTTAATGAAGCTTATCAATCTTTCCTATATTATCTCACTTGTGATCTCAATGACTAACCTATTGCATTTGAAAAATTCATGCAGACCTCCATTAGTTATATAGCATATCCGACAATGGATAGAATTTTACAACGCCAACGAGTGTTCTCTAGAAGGTTCTCTCGTTCATTGTTATATGTAAAACATTACAATTAGTTTTACCATGAAGCCTAATGATTTCATTAGTTCAACCTATCAATGAATCAATCAATGAATGAGTCAATCAATCAATCAGTTTGACGTTCCTCTTCTGTGATGTTCAACAGCGCTCTTCAATGAATTTTACAAACAAATAGGTCTTGATATTTGCTCTGAACTTGGCAAGTAACTTTTATAATTTTTATTATTTCGAATTGACATATTGTTATACCCGTTGTACTAGTCGAATTGCGCTGTATAATTATTTTTAATTATTTGTTATTTTTGTTATCTTATTTGTCATCTTTGTAGAACTTTGGATTAGTGAACGATTCATTGGTTCAAGGTTTTATTGTTGTTGGCATTGAAATTAACGTTTAAACAAGTTTGTGATTTAAGCAGTTGTGTTTATCAGAATTTACGAACCTACTGAATACCGATAACTTGACGATAGTAATAAATTATCACATTCACAATATATTTTATTCTTTAAAAGTTGTTATATATAATTTAAATTTTGTGAATTAGGGAATCAAATGATCATGACTTGATAAATTAATTAATTAATAAATTATTGTTGTTTTTTGATTAACAAAAGAAAACTTTTTTATTAATTTTCTACCTCCTTCTCTGACTACTTCTCCATCACTTACGAAGTTCAGAGCGGATCTCAAGACCCATCCATCTGTTTGCAAAATTCATTGAGCTGTTGAACATCGCGGAAATAGCGCTGTTTACAAACTAATTTATTGATTGATTGAAAAAAATAATATGGTGTAATCTGTAATGATTAAGGCTCATGGTACGCTGTTTCAGTAATCGGATTTGAATGAAGAGAGTGAGATAGAGATAGAGAGAGACAGTGTGTGTGGTGTGTGAGTGAGTGTGTGTGTGTGTGCAGCGCCAGATCTAGAGGGGCTCCAAGTTTTGAGTGTTATTTGTGTGCTAAAAGTCAGTAAAACTCTTTTTTTTAACTGGAAAAGTAGTGTTTTTTAAACGAAAAATGAGCATTTTATAAGCCAAAAAGTAGTTATTCAAATTTTGACCACATTGTCAGAAATGTTGATCCCCGTTAGTTTTCAATTCAAGAACCAATCATTCAGATATTCGTAAAGCCGATTTTTTTAAATATTTAAAACATTTTTATAAGAAGCAATGGATATTATTGTTAGACAGTAGAGTTTTAAGGTTATATTGAAAAAATATTTTAACTAACTTTGATTTTATTTCAGTAAATTTGGAAAAAGCGAAACAGTTTCTAATTTTCTAAAACATCATTTGATTGTTCAATGTTGTAATTAATTAATAATGAATCAATTAGGGGGTATTGCAAGAGGGCCTCTACATCTCTGCTGAATCCGGCCCTGGCTCACTAGGTAGAGAAATAGTTTCTTCGTCTTTGGATGGCTTTCTGTTCACTAAGCATGATATTTAATATGTTTTATTATTTTTCTAATTTTAATTAATTTTTCTTTATTTATTTTTATTATTATTTGTTTTCATTCATACAACAATTAAATATTTCAGCATTATATAAATACATTTATGAAGAAGTTAACGTTTAGTAGGCTATAGAGATCAATCAGCAAATTGTTTTAGTTTGATAGAATTTTATGGGAAGAAACGACGAAACAAAAATGATTGAACTCTGGAATAAGTAAGCATTTATAGAAAAATAACAACAATAAAAATAATAATTGCTACTACTATTTATAGAAAATTAAGAGAAGACTACGCTGGCTCGGACCGTATGCCAGATGAAAGAATTCCTAAAGATGTCTTTTAAGTCAAAGAGGTAAGGGATAAAAAAGCAATCGGTCGTCCAAAATTAACCTACAGAGATGACTGTAAGCGACGAAACATCAGGACTTCAGACATGGATGAAGAACTGTGAGAAGAAATTGCTCAGTATCAAACAGCATAGAGACAGAGTGTTCGAGATGGTATTTTGGTGGAAAAATTTAAGAGATCTGAAGCTGCCTCCGAAAGGCATAAAAGAAGAGAAGCATCGCCGCCATTTGTCAATCCTTCAGAAGAATCCTATTGTTGTCCAATCTATTGTAACTCAAGAATTGGTCTGTTCAGTCGCAGAAGATCATGCAATAAATGAAGAGGAATCATAAAGAGTGACTCATTGTCTTTTGAGTCATGAGGGAGCCAAATAATAGACAATTTTTTCATATAAAATGATAATTACAAAAATATTGAAAAAGATTGTTAGTTAATTTATTTGGATGAAAAGCCCCACTTTATAATTTAACATAACATTGTGAAACATCACGCCTGCGTTATGTTATGGGATGGTGAACATGTACTGATATTATTAGTTTAAAAATTTCTATTACACAAGTATATTATGTGTAATGTATGGCAGACAAACATGCATGCACTTCATAATTACATTAAAAACGTTTGAATTTCCAATTCACATACAATGTTGTATATTGTGAGTTAATACATGAACGTATGTATGTAATGCACCATACACGAAGTCGAGATGAATGCAAATGCAAAAGCGCAACATGGCTGTTTACATGTTGTAATATAAAATGGATGTTGTTTGTTTCCTATGCAATTGGTTAAGAATGTTTTCTATTTAACTTTGCCTATTCGTTTTCCTTGAGAAGCCAACAGCATTGCAAACAATTGCTGTTCGATAAAAATCGCTCTACATAGAGTAATCTCGTTCTCTTTTATTTGTACATTATACTGTCATCGTTTATAATAGACGTAAAAGTTTCACGAGCGGGTTTATGTGTATATGATAGGTATCAACTTTTTATGTTTATATCTCTTTGTACAAAAAAACTTCAATCAAATTAAAATAAATAAACATTACATTTGAATTACATTTGAATTAACTTTATATTAGGATTGGAAATTCTTTTTTATCCTAATAGAAATTTTTAATATCTTAATTTTAATTTTTTCATTTTACCCAAAAAAGATAAAACCAGAGTCGAGATGATACTGAATGAGTTATTTTGATATTAAAAAACGCTTAATTACAACATTTCAATAAATGATAAACGTTAAACACTTGTAACAAATTGCCCAAAAGTATCAAAACCAAATTAGCAAATTACGTTTCTCTAACCGAATTTTCCATCCAGTTGAAAACCAGCCAAGTTTTTTGTAGCTCCTTAGGATACACAGTTCATCAAAGCAAGTTAATTTTATTTCATTTTTACAATTATTTTAAACAAATATTTGCTCGTAAAAAGTTAATGACTTTGTCGTAGCCAGTGACGGCGCGTTCGTTTACGCGCTTGATTTTCGAACTTTTTGTCTTTGTAGGTGTTGCATGTATGGATTCTGATCTTCTTGTAGCCTTCAACGACTTCAATTTACATAATTATATATTCAATTGTCTTTTCAATTTTCTCTACAACCACATTTACATTATTTGATCATGTCGATGACATCACATCACGTTTCGACGCCTAGAAATTTCTATTCTTCTTGCTACTCCATCAAAAACTGCATCCATTGTGTTCTTTGAAGGTGTTTTGTTTACCAAAATTTCAAATGCTTCCATAACGTCTCAGACCCTCAGATCGGTGACAAGAAAAGCAGACGTACTTTAATTTCACCATCATGATACATTTTTGAATAAAACAATTCTTCTATGTTTTTAATTGAAAAGATTTTCAACATTTTTGATTTTATTGAAGATTCCTTCGACGTTTGTCATAAATGACGCGAGGATTGAATATTCGTTTAAGTATAACTATTTGGGGTTAAGATGACGATTTTCACTAAGTGAAATTTTGGCACTGAATTTAAGAAACCTACAACAACTCTAACCACATTTTTCAATCGTAAAGTTATTGAATAGCTTTCATTACAATTATAAAAAATAATTTTGGTTAGAGTTAGAACGTATCCCTCTAATACCATGGACGGGTCTCTGTTTTTGCTGCTGGCTGATATATACATATTTGTTATATTAAAAATATAGATAAACATAAAAATAAAATTATTGGTAAACGTTGAATGACATATTTCTCAAAAAATAAATTGCAGACTTTTTGTCGCTTGTACCACGTTTCTGATTACTTTTCCGTTTTGTAGTTTTTCGTTTGGGAGAAATTTTATAAGAAGATAAGCTCAAAACTGCATACTGTATAACTATTTGTAAAAAAACTTTTAAAAACTGATCACATCTACTACTCTAAAATGAATTTTTGTGCTTATGTGCTTATGAGCGTTATTGTCAATGTATGTATGTGGATCTGTTTCCTTGAGTGTATGTAATGTGGTCTGTATATGATAACGTATTTTGTGTGAATGTGTTCACTGCGTTAATTGGTATCAGTTGGTAAATGTGTGTGTGTGCGCGCGCGCGTGTGTGCGTGTATGTAAGAGAAGTCTTGCGCGTGTGAAATTTGTTGCTTATTTTTCAAGTGCTTCTGTTGCAAAATTATTCATTTCAGATCAAAAACTTTTTATCATCTCTTGTACGTTTGTGTAGAATTTCTATGTTCATATATGCCTGCTTTGCTTATATATATATTCTCAACCTACTTATTTTGTGATAAAAAATATTTTCATGTTCTCAATAGAAAAAGCATTTTTGTCAAAAGTTAATTAAAACTTCACACAATAAAATTTCAAACGCTCTCTGATGAATGTAGATTGGTTCATTTGTTACTATATCTGAGCTTGTAAGACCGAAATTATTTTACTTATAAATATTAAATGTGGGCTAAAAATGTCTGTCCATCCACTGGGGAAAAAATAAAATTCAATTAATAAGAAGAAATGTTCACTTTTTTAAATTTTTTATTGGGCTTGTCACGCTGTAGACAAAGACAGAAGTCTGCTATCGTGCTTCATGCTTCATCTGACTTAACATCGGCGCTCCATTGTTTTAGTGTCTTGGCGGAGACGTCCTCCTTGCTCATCATTCGTGGCTCCGAGGTTTGACGGGTAGTAATTTAAGTGGCAATCACGAAAATTCAATTTTACACTCATGTTTGTTATCAGTTTTTAAAAACTTATCAACAACGGATATGATATTTGGAATCAGCACACCGAAACACATAAAGATCACACGTGATATATATTGCAGTCAGAAAAATTGACGTACACTAGTGTAGAACATAAAAAAAATAAATGTAGAACATGATAGAAACATTCATTTCGCGAATCCATAATAAAAAATTCCGACTTTTCTAATGTTCCAATCTTCACAGGTTCATTTGTTTGGTGCTAGGTGCGAGTTCAAATAGTTCCGAATTTTCTTGTGCCGGTCTGTGTGATGCTTTGTAATAATTTAAGAACGTGATGTTATGCTTTTGTAATTGTAATAGATATGATTGTAGATATTGTAACATTTTTTTCAATGGATTTTGTGATTCTTTCATGGATATCATTACGATAGTCATTGTGATATAATATCAAGCTAGTTGATATGATACAAGTTATAATGTAGTTTTAGCTTTACAATACAACGATTATTGTATTTATTAGCATTAAATAGACAGTAGAAATAGACGCAAATAATCATTTTCAGATTGAATGATTTAAAAAATGAAATAATTCTTCACGAAATGTCAGTAAAACGCCCTGAAAATCAATCACATCTTATCGATAGATGTTTGCAAAATATTTCCACAACTCATTCCGACTGCATGCATTCCTCTAAGAGTGAACTGCATTGTGAGCTACGTACATTCCATGTTATTGCAATCATTTTTTGTTTTGGGTTTATTTTTTTGATTGTTTATCATTTTTCTTCTTATCAATTAGTTCATTTTATTCAATCAATCTATCGTATGTTAAATACCTTTATTCAAGTTGATTCGTCATCATCATCATCATCATCATCATCATCATCATCATCATCATCATCATCATCACTATCTTTCCCCTCTTCCTCCTTCTCCCTACTACTCCTCATCGTCCTCAATTTCTCCATCATCATTGCTGTAAGTTATCCACGGTTAACATTATCATTGTCGTCGTCTTCACCATCATCTTCACCATTGTTATCGTATAATCATTGTATAATCACCATCACCAATCATCATTTACTGCATCATCATCATCATCATCATCATCATCATCGTCGTCGTCGTCATCATCATCATCCTGATCATCAATTCATGATATTATTTGAAAGTAAAAACATACTCAAGTCATCCATCCATCTTAGCACAACTATTCCAAGCCCCATATAAAGAATGATAATAATGAGAAAAAAACCATTTGAAAAAAATTATATAAATCAACAGCCAAGAGCTCTGGTTATTTTTTTGCTTTGCTAAGAATAATACAGGATGAATACCAAATTCAATCTTGTACAAACGTATCAAGTTAGTACGTACGTACTAGATGTTAACACATTCAGTGGCGAATCCAGGTGGGGTGGTGCGGGACTGCCTACCCCCACCGCCAGACCATGAAAGAGGAAAATATGAAAGATTCATTTTAAAATATAGTAATAAAATATACGAAAATTAGCTAAAAAGAGTCATTAACTTGAGAATTTCAAAAATCATTTCTCACCGGAATAGGAATAAACGCAAATTACGGATATTATTAAAAGAACTCGTCTGCTTTAGAGTCTTAAAATCATGCCCGCCACCTCAAAAATTCTGGATCCGTCACTGAAATGGGACACTGAGTTTATTTAGATTTCATTTCACAGAGTGGGTATTAACGATTATTATTTTTATTATTATTAATAAATACTACTAGTTTGCGTCCGTGATGTCCATTCCGGTTTATATATAATGTTACCAATTTTTCAACTTTATCGATTAAAAAAGTTAAAAGTTACTCTCTCTCTTTTGCGTTTGCTTCAGAGGTTTCAACAACAAACACACACAGCGTACATGAATACGCGTGCAAACCACGCATCATACACATTGCATATTATAGGCGGGGATCTCTTTGTATTCGAACCTAGTTATTGCAATAGTATGACCAGGCGCGTTTAACCATTGAGCCATCACGCCTATAAAATTGACTATAAAAACTATCTCTGATGAAAATGTGAAGTTATTTAATGATTCACTTTTATTCAAATAATTTTTTTTTGTAAAATTCATTAAAAATGTATTAATTCATAAACTTTTATTGTGATAGTACATTTATATGAAATCTTGTTTCTGAAATTTGCAACTCAAATAAGATTCATTTTTGCGCTTTTTTAACAGTAAAATTGTTACTTAGCAATACTACTAAATATAATCGAGAAATTCTTTTGTGCGATAAAACATGAAAATTGAATTATTTTAATAAAAATTACAGATAATAATATTGTATTTTTTAAGCCAGGTTCATTTGTGCAAAGAATAGAGCTGTAATTGAGAAACATCATTGTGGAATTTGACTGTTGAAGAACAACTGATGGTTTGTGTTGTTGTTTATTGTGTAACTGCGTTTCTGTGTGTGTGTATGTGTGTTTGCTTGTGTGTAAGTATGTGATATGATATAAATTTCGTTCATTTAGGGGAGGTTGGAAAAATTCGTCATGTAATGAGGTTGATTATTGACAGTTTGTTGTTGTTGATGATGCTATGTTTATTGTTCGTTGTTTGTTGTCTCTTTACACGTAAGTTAGTTGCACCTGCTTCGATGTTTGCTGTTTATTTACTTATTTTAAAGTAATTTGATTTTTTTAGCTATTTGTTTTTAAGATATTTTTTGTTTGCTTTCGTCGGTGTTTATTAGATTATTTACATTTGTTTTCGTTACATATTGATTTTATTTTCAATAAATGTTATACAGTAAATAAATTTTATACAGTATTGTATGAATTGTTGGCGTTAATCAATTTAAAATTTGTCTTTTCAACTTTACGTACTAGAATTTCAATTTGTTGAAAATAAAATTATCCAAGTTCATCATGAAAATTGATATATATATATTTACAATATTCTATAAATTCTACCGAATGTTTGGCGTTAATATGTTTGTAGTTCGTTTTTTCGTTCGTTTTGTAGTTCTAACTGAATTGTTGAATCTATGGGATCACTGTGATGTTGATTGCATTGTCAAGAATGAACTAAACTTATGCCGGAAAGAATTTATAAATGCATATATGCAATCATCAAAACTAAAACTTCGAAAAAACGAACTACAAACATATTAACGCCAAACATTCGGTAGAATTTATAGAATATTGTAAAAATTATGGTCTATTACCAGCATATATATATATATATATATATATATATATATATATATATATATATATATATATATATATTAACAAATTTAGTTGAAAAAGGTTACAAAACGCGTCATGAAACGGAAGAGTTTAGAAACAATTGCGGTTATTTTATTTAAACCACGACGATTAATTTTTTAAAATAATAATGGGGGATTACTCTGTAAGATTGTAAACATCTCAGCATTTCTTCACAAAACAAAGCACTCTCAAGGCCATTGACGACTATAAAAATCTAACCACCGCATGATACGCACATTTTGGAAACCGATCTCATTCAAACCATTACAGCTCGCGATAACAACACAAGGAACTGAACTGGACTGAACATCTCCAGTTTCAGTTAACTCGCCAACCAAGTGTCCAACAATGGTATTCAGTAGGTAAGTGAGGTAAACCTATTTTCAGCTGAAACACACATTGCAAATGATAACGCATTATTGGGCAGTCAGTCGTGAATTTATATTACGATTTGGTATTGAACATTGAAACAAAAAATAATTGAAACAAAGTAAGCTTGCGGCATCCACAAACTTTGTTGCGCAAATATTTTTACAGTTTAACTATTGAATTTCAAATGCAAACTTACAAAAAATATTTTACCTGCGAAATTACAAAATTATCTGAAATAAAAACTGAAAAAAAAATTAAAAAATCAAAATTAAGAAAAAAAATTATTCAGAGTCAGAAAAAGAAGAAAAAAACAAAAGAATCAATAAACAAACAACGGAGATTTGTTTAAATTGTAATTTTTCTAAAAAAATGCAACATCTGTGAGCAATTTGCTAAAAAGCAATTACTGAAATGAAATAAAATAATTAGTTTGAAAGTGGCTGAGCCTCGTTAAAAGTTGGTGCAAAATTTCTTTGAATGCAAAACAATTCGGAAATATGACGAACATGTTCTTTCATCAGCGTAAAACATCACATCCGTTCAGTGGCAGATCTTGGAGACCATGGCTCCTCCCATTGTTAGCAGCGTTGTTATTAGAAGTCGGTAAAACTCAGTTTACAGACAGGAATATTTATCATTTTTAGTTTTTAGAGTTAGCATTACGAATTACGCACTAAGATTCATTTCTTTTTGGGGATGTGCCTCTGATTTAAGAGTTAAGCTGGTAGTTTGTTTCTAGACTACAGATTGTGAAAATATAATTAAGACCGACTAACGTAAAAAGGTAAAAAACGTTTATGAAAATAGAGAATTTGCATGAGATTTGTAATATGTACGTATTACGCAACGATCCTAAATCATGTAAGTAGTACACAAATTCCTGTGCCTGAAAATTTATGGATTAGTAATGGAAATCTCGACATTTTGATACATTACTATGTTACCTTGGATCGATAGAAAAGTTATTACATTATATATTGTTATTACGTTATCCTGAATTCAAGTCAAAGCGATAGACAATTCAAAATTCATCTAAATTGGCAGTAAAACTGTAAAACTTTAACATTTTCTAATAACAATTGCAAGTAAAAGATTGGTTTATAAGCTGATAATTCGCATTTTTATGTTGATTAAAGCAAGAACACTGATGCCACCTAGTTTTAAAAATTACTTACTAGTTTATGTAGCTATGACATGCATTAACATAAATCTAAAGAATTTGATGGTGAACAATATAAGGAACAATACAAGTTGTTTTAATTTAAACAGTTGATAAACCAAAAAGATAATGAAAATATAATTAAGACCGAAAATGTTAGAAAGTAATTGTTTATGGAAAGTGAGAATTTGTATGAAAGACGTTTGTTAGTTACATAACGTTCAAAAACCATTTTAGGAAAAGAAAATACTGAAAAAATTACATTAATAACATTATGAAACTGAATAACTGAAAATATTATTATCATAAATTTTTTTCGGTTGGTTATTTGTGATATCTACCAATCAATCGACAAACAAACTCGTTGTTTAATTTTGATTGTTTCGTAATATTTTTTTTTAATTCAGTATAGTTTAATTTGAAAAATTAAACATAACAAAACCAATTTCGGAGAAAGAGAATAGACAATAACTATTTTTTGATAATGAAACACGAAATCTTTTTTGTATGATGATTTCAACTAGGCCCTAGGGAATGCATGTTAGCATTACATAATTGCTTGGTGTTTATTGAAGCACGCTGTCTTGATGAACTTGAGATGTTTTGCTAGAATTACACTCACTACAACTGTTATAAATTGCATGTAATAATTGTAAAGTATTTTTATTTGATTACACATTACACTCTTGTTATCTGAAAATATCTACTACTATATCGTCAGTGTTTCTGTTTTCGTTTAAGTATTTCCTCGTCGGGATGTATTACTTCAAGATAAGTATATAGATAGACACAAAGAGAAACGTTTAGACAGGCACACACACACACACACACATACAAAAAAACATAAATACAAAAATAAAACCTCATATATAGATAAGCGTGGATTTAAAACAACTTTGATAAATTTTTCACCATGATTTTTAATGAGATGTATGTATTGTATTGAGAATGATAATATTTATTTGACTTGATGTTATTATTGTTACAAGGCACATGATCATAAGCTGACAGATGAAGAAGTGGCCGGTTGGTTCTTTGCAATACATATTTTTTTCATTTTAATTTTTAATTAATTACAGATTTCAATAAATATATTGCATTTTTAGTATTTTCAATTGGTTACTGGAGTTTTTTTCAAATTCATGCGAGTGCATCATTAATTATAAAAAATGATTGATTCAAAGGAGAATTATTGTAGTAATTAAATGTGTGGCAAAAGGCTCAATCAATCCATAAAAATATAAAGCACTAAACAAGAGCAGATTTGAAACAATGTAGTAAGTGAATGAGTCATGTAAGCGAAATTGCATTGCGGTAGCGGTTTTTAGAAAAGTCATTAAAACAATAACATACCTGATGAAAAGTAATAAAATTTCCACAATGAATGTAATCCCAAATAAGAAGGATTACATTTGTTTTCTGCCAAGCCAGCACTTCAGCGTTTGAATAAGAAAAGGAAGTCGTAAATGTAAAACATGCACCGGCGCGCTTATCTGCAATAATGGGACTTGCAAACCAGACCTTAATTTTATGAGTATATGATGCTTTTTGTTGGCTGGGAAGCCAGGCTTTGTTTGAGTTATTAGCGCTCAATTATGCACTCTAAATTCAAGTTATATGTTTTCTGATTGAGAATAAATTCGCAAATTATACGCTATAAAATCAATATATATTATTATAGTTATAAAGTATTAAATTATAGTTTTTTTTCATAATACGAGTAGAAAAAATTTAATGGATAATAAGTACCTGACAACGTGTTTAGACGCGGTAAACGCTGCAAGAGTACATTAGCTAGATACGTACTTGTTGTTGGGAGCTTCAAGAAATATTATTCTTCTCATGAAACAAATTATGTATTTTTGTTTTTCTAAAAAATTTTGAAACTAATTCTGGTTTCAAGTTACAAATTTACTAATTGTCTTTTCCAAAGAATATACGCAATTTACGCAATTTGATGATGGTATATTATCTTTTATCTAATTATGTAGTTTGCGTGCGTGCGTGCGTGTGCGTGTGCGTGCGTGCGTGTGTGTGTGTGTGTGTCATACTACGTGGATTCCAAGAGTAATATTTTTTCTTTTTTTATTTTGTAGTTAAACTAATTAATTGGTTTGATTTAGTTTCACAACTTTATAATTATTTGTTTTACCATTTTTAACACCTTCATTTATTTATATTTTAAATTAATGCTTTGTTACTAGTATTTAATTTAATGAAACTGAAATATGCTTTAAATAAATGCAGAATTCCGAGAAGCTTTTAGTCTTTTTGACAAAAATGGTGATGGGACGATAAGTTCGACCGAACTTGGTACCATTATGCGGTCCCTCGGTCAAAATCCGACCGAGTCAGAACTCCAAGATATGATCAATGAAGTGGACGTTGACGGTCCTCGATGGCTTTTTGTTTATTATAAAACCATTAAACATTTTTAGTATGTTAAGAAATTCAACTTTGTATAAATATAAGAAAATAGAGAATGATAAATTTTGGAAAAAATTAAGTTTTGAAATTTTGAAAAGTGACTATCAATAATAGTTTGTTTTGGATTTGAATCATATTCATTCGTTCTTTGTTTGAACTTTGCAAATTGTTATTTGACTAAACAACTGTCGAGAATGTAGAACACGTTGAACCACTGCGCAGGCAATGGAACGATTGATTTTGACGAGTTCCTCGACATGATGGCCAAAAAGATGAAGGAGACAGATAGCGAGGAAGAACTTCGAGAAGCCTTCAGGGTTTTTGACAAGGATGGAAATGGGTTAGTTGCATGACGTGGCGTGAACGTTTTCTTTATATTTGAAAAGATTACAGTATTTTCTTTGGTTTGCGTCCCGATTTTTTCAAAAATAAAGTGACGCAACCTAAACACAAAATATTGTCTTGGGTGGTTTCATAAGTTGTCGTAAAAATCAATATAAAATTGTAATTTTTTCAAAAAAGAGTTTAATGACAAACTCAGTATTAAAAATTTGAACCATATAAAAAGAAATACTTTATTCTCTTAACAACTTTTCAACAATTTTATCAGTTGCAGAATAAAAGTTGAACGTGAAACATTGCAGGTACATCAGCTCGGCAGAACTCCGACACGTGATGACAAATTTGGGCGAGAAGTTGACAGATGAGGAGGTGGACGAGATGATTCGGGAGGCTGATCTGGATGGTGATGGAACCGTCAACTACGAGGGTTTGTTTGTTGGAAGAAATTGTTTCAAAGATTTTTCGGTCAAAATCTTTCGATTCAAGCGGGCTTAGTACCTAAATTTTTTATTCAACAGAGCTTTATGGTAGTTCTATTACAAAATTTTTTTAAATTCTAAATTGAGATATAAAAATGTTTTTTAAATATTTGAAATGTTTATCACCATTTAGAGTTCGTGACGATGATGACAGCAAAGTGAATCCCTTCAAAACTTACGTGTACTCTCATTTATGTGAATTGTCATTCATGTATTCCTAAAACTTGCAATATCCGGACAACATCATTTCTGATATTTAATATAAAAACTTTCCTTTTATGTTCTTGAAATGTTTTCTTTTTATTTTTGGCCGAGTGATACGAAAGAAGCAAAATTTGATGAAATTTTTTGCATGGATTGTGTTGCAGAACCATAATGAATTTATGTTAACCATTTACCAATTTCGAACCAGTGAGAAAGATTTCATTTTAAAGAGTCGCACCCAAATTTCATTAAGTTAACCTGAGACATTTTTATTGTACGTTTGACTTCGTATCTTAACTTCTTCATTTAAAAGATAGATTTAAAATGGTTGTTTTTTTTTATTTAAAAGAATATTTGTGTTATGTATTTTATTCATGATTAATTGTAATTTTTTTTAACCTTTTGATCTTTAATTGTTTTAAACTTAGAAAAATTATTTCAACTGATATTCAGACTTTACGCCAGGTTTCATTTGACATGTAAATTAAAATTTTTGAATGAATTTTGTTAGGCTCTCCTTAATACATGTTGGAGTTTTTTTTCTATTTTTCATTATTTTTTCATCAATCGAATAATTAATTGTACAACTAAATAATGTGTAACTACTGTTGAAACTTTATTTACAAAAATTATTCTTTTGTTGGAAACAAGAGTTTAGAAATGAACGAGTTAAGATTGAAAGTACAATCGATTCACATTTTCAAAATGTGACGTCTAAATATTACACTATAAAGATGAACAAAATTAATTTTCAAAATTAAAAAAAACTGATTGAAAAAGAAATTAATTGAACGTATTCCATACATCACATCAGCGAGGAGAAAGAAAGAGTGGAGGTTATGATATGTAGTTGGGCAGAAATTGTAGGATGAAGTAGGCGATGATCAGGTTGACTGTAACAAGGAAGAGCCAGGACCAAGATGTGTATCTCCGTAACCAGGCTTGCTGTGTTGGTGAGATCAAACAAAATATTAAAAATCATACTTATCTAGAACAACTGTGTAAAGTGAACTAATAAAAAGTTATAAACTGAACTGACATTGTTCGAAAGTTGGGCGACTACCAGCGTCTGCTCAGAGGACGAAGTTTTTGGAACGTTGGTTCTGGGAGGGTTGAATGTTTTGTTAGCAAAGGATGGAGACAAACTTGAGAACGGGGAATTTTTACTAAGACTACTAGTTGGTGTTGGTGTGTTTGTCTTTGGAACTCCTCCGATGAAGATGTCGATGGGGTCTTTGTTGCGTTTCAGTCGGTTCCTCTCGAAAACGTTCATTTGTGGAACGAAGGAAGATACGTTCGTGCTGGTGTCGTCTGATCTCGAGAACTTTGATGATGGAAAGTCAAGATCTGACATGGGAGGTGGATCTCTTGCTGCATTTGAACATTTGGAAAATTAAAACTTTGTTTTGTGAAGAATATGAAAATGTGTTATAAACATTATTAAAATTATTTTGAACAGGTTCGCACTCTAAAAATAATATCAAAAATCATTTTATTAATACTTTTCTTACTTAAATTTCTATTCCTTGACACATTTGAAAACTGTTCGTTCTTTTGCGGAAAATTTTGAAAATTACTTTTATTGGAGGAGGTAACGGGGTTTGAGAGATTTGTTTTGTTGAACGTCTGAATGTTTGGCGAGATGTTGTATGAAGTGAGGTTGCTGCTCGTGGGTTTGTCACAAGCATCACGAGCATCTTGTTTGGAATTGAAAGTTTTTTCATTTTGATCGAATGTTTTGTAACTCGTTTGAGACCTGCTGCTGTCCAACCGCTTAATTGTTGTCTCGTTATTTCTCGACCAAATAGATGGATGACGGAATGAATTGTTTAGTATTTGTTTTATCGGATTATTGGAAGAGCTGTCCTTCTTGGCAAACTGAACGTGGTTCTGTGAGTCTGGATTCCTTTTCTCGTCGGTGTCCGATAAGTTTGATATCGATATCGAGTATCGAATTTGGTTAGGATCGACTGTGCTTAAATCTGAAATCATTCAATCATTTTCAAAGATTTATCTATTTGCGGACTCTACTTCAAATTATAAAATATTTTTTTAAATTTAATTTCCATTATTCGGAATTACGATATTTTTTGACAAGGTTAGAGCATATACCGATATTAGCGTTAGCACTTTTCGTGGATATCTGATGAGCGTTTGCCGAATCCAATCTTGCCTGCTCGGCTGCTACCTCCGCTTGTTCAGCTCTGACTCGTGACATCTTCATCCTTCAAACGTTTCATAAGACAAAATTCTATCGCAAATAATTGGAATAAATAATGATTTTGATGATAAAGATTGAAAAGCTTTATCTGAAAAGTCACTTCTGAGATGTTCAATTAAATGTCTGAGATGTTCTGAGAGGTTCAATTAATATTATCCGTATTTATAATGCGACACTTTTAGTGTATGTTTTTATTGTTCACGTTTAGAATAGATAGAAAAATTAATCCATATTTTGTCAACTAATAATCATTTTTAATTAAAATACTCCTTATTCAAGAGATAAGTTATCTCGTATGATATTTTAAAGATATCTTGAAAAAATTATTTCCAATTGCTGAAAAATGATACTAACTATCTAAGAAAAACACGACAAAAATTGGATAAAAATAAAATAATAAATTGATGAAAATATCAAATGTTTCCGGACGCTGTTTATTAGATAAATGTGAAAATTCATACTTTTTAAATTTTTTTCTCAAATAATTTATGTTCAACTTTTTCTATAAATGCATTTATGATGTCTATTTTTATCACGTAATTACTCAAATTTATAAACAATTTTCATTATAAAAAATTTGTTTACGAAAAAATTTTTTCAGCAAAATAAAATTTTTCAAAAACTTAAGCATTATAAATCATAAATTTGATGTTTTAAAAACCTAACCAGACAGAAATGCAAATAAGAATTGGGTTTCAGTTCAGTTCAAGTAGACAAAAAATATTTGTGATAATTTAAAATAGAATATTGAGTAACACGTGACTAAAACGTGAGAAACATGTTTTAACGAAATTCTATAGGAATGTTGTAACAGTTTTTTTTCTACAAGAAATGTTGCAATATTTTCAGCTATTTGTTAATAGTCAACGTTTAACATAATTTAAAAAAGATTGTTTAAGAAATTAAAATAATCAACGATAAATATGAGGCAAAAATAAGTAAAATGTGTAGAAAGTTTAAAAATGTTTAAAAATCGAAACCAGCCTATTCATAGCAACTTCTGTTTTTTGTATGGCGATCTGGGATGCTTTCGCGGCTTCACTGACTGCTGAATCAATCTGCTCCCTCAGCCTACCTGCTCTCATGGCGAAGATCGAACTTTTCTTATTCGTCATGGCTGCTGAGTTCAATTATTTTAATTACAAAAAATGATAACTAGTAATTTTTTTTTTAAACAAGAGATGTTTATTTGTAGGCTTAATTCCACTGTAGTTAAAAGAATGACTGCTAATGACTTATAAGAACTATGTTGCATTTTTGTAATAGTGAAATCGTTATTGTAAATATTTGTTGGCGTCTGCTTTGCAGGTGTTGTACTGTATAATTGGATTGTTCTGCTTCACCGATGTTTGTATTGTTTACGACGAAATTTTTACTACAAGTCTTGCTACAAATTTTTGCAATATTTAAAAATTCAAACTACGAAGAACTCACCAGCAACGAGAATGTTGTTCTTGTACTTGCCCTCCTCAACTGACCCCTCTGGGAAAATGGTCTGCCCGTAGCCGTTCTTCTTGTTGTTGAACCATTCACCTATGTACTTCAGACCGTCCGAGCGCGAGCAAATTCCGTAGCCGCATCTAATTTGCATAAAATATTACGATCTTATTTGGGCCAGAGGGGAGTCTGATACGAGATTCGTCATTTATTGAAATTAATTAAAATATTCATTTTCCTTCCTAAACTTCAAAAAGTGTTTTATTTTCTAAAGAAAGATTCTAATAACAAAAAAATTTTCACTCTAAAAAGTTTTTTACTCTAAAAATTTTTTTGCTACTCATAAACTTCAAAGCAATTTTATTCAAACAGACTATAAAACATAAACGAAAAATAGCATAAAGAAACGGTTTAAAATATGACAATCTTAATATAACCACTACTGCTGAAATAATAAACAGATGGCGGTACAGAAACCTCTTATCATTCTTCCACTCGCCAGAGTAGCACTCAGTCATGTTGCCGTCGATGACGTCACTCTGACTGACGAAGCTGACTTCAGTTTTGTCGGTGGCTGCCGATTTGTTGGAGTCTGCACTGGCGAGGCTTCTTATGGAGCCGTGTGCCCTTCTTATCGGGGAGCCCGAGGCACTGGCGGGTAGTGATCTAGTGCAGATTATTTTCAACATTTTGATTTGGTCAATTAAAATACTTTATTGAGATATTTTACGGTGTAATAGAATAAATGTTTTAATATATTTACACGCCAACGATAAAGTAAATTGATCTTCGTCATCAATTGTTTGCACTTTTGTGTAAAAAGGGACATTGGACATAAGTATTATCTGATTTTGAAAACATTATTTTTGTTAAATATTTAAAAAACTGTTTAAAACTATTTTATTTAAAATTTTTTTTTAAACTTAAGTCAAATACTTTTAGAAACAACCAATTTTGATGCAATGAAAAATGAAACACAAATCAAGAGCCATATAATAATTTTTTGGAAGAGCACCTATTGTAAATGCCTGTACTTTCACAATATCCATTGCTGTGTGTGTGTTTGTATCTCAAATTCTAGGAATATTCTCTCAAAGAAAAAATACATTAGGAACTCAGTCCCAATCAAGTCAGCACACGTGCCAACAGAGAAGAATAACTATGACAGAATATGCTGCAATGCTGTCCTACTAAGAAGCTCTTTATTATTCTCTTTTATTGTTTGCCTATTGGACAAAGTTTGTGTGATGTGGCAATTATATTTTTTATTTTAACACATTTGAATGTTACAAAAAAAACCGTCAGCCAATCAAAATCTTAAAGTGAAAATTTTGAAATTTCTCATAAGCGATACAATTTAACTACGTTAATTAAATCTTCTCTTGGAATCTTGAAATCTTAGTTAAACCATTTGGAAGAAAAATTTGTAGTTTTTTTGTGTGGTCTTGTTCATTTGATTTTAGCAAAAATTATATCATTATTTAAATTTTTTTGGTTCTGTCAACATTATAGCAATTAAATTACATCACCATGTTTACAAAAACATTTCACAATCAGATGAACAATGGACAAATCATCGTTAATACAATGTTTTTCTCAATCAAATCAAATTTAACAAACATTTATGAACGAATTATCTATAACAGCCAACTAACTTGATGAAATAATTTACTAACTCAGCAACAAATATGTTATCAAAGACTGCAAAGCTATCCTTTCTTGATCAGCCAAAGCAAATACTCTTACAATATAACATGTTACTATTCAAGTTCTCCACGGCCGATTGAAAAATGTCAAAACTCTCTCACCCACATACAATCATTGGTGACACATGTACATTCATGAACGTATTTTTTTAATGTTATCCTGATAAACGCAAGTTTTTTTTTATTTTTTTTTATTAGTCTTTATTATTGCAGCTCTGACATACGCAGAACCACTTACAATGTTACAGATATATTATGTTATCTATATATCTTTTATTATGTTCTTCTTTTCTTCATCTATTTATTTGAAGTAGCCATCTTTTGCCACAAAGGCTGTTTATCCTTTTCACACGACGTACACATGTATTTATGTGCACGCGCAAGCACCGCATCATATACGCTGAGTATATGACAGCCATTGAGATGTTTGACTCAGCGACTATTTGAACCACCGAGCCATCTCGCGCGCCAACATGCGACAACTTACGTCGTCTACCCATTTATCAACCTCGAAAGGATGGACGGCTGGGTTGACCGGGGGTCGGCTACTCGGATGAATCTGTAGAAACTACAGAATTCGAACCCGGGTCGTGGGAGTGGTAGACGGACACGCTAACCACTCGGCCACGAGACCCCTAGAAGTACTTTTGTCGTACAGAATTAAAAATAAAATGAAAACAAATATAATGTAACATATTCACAACAAAAAACACACAATTTTTGTAAGAATTTTTCCAAAATACAAAACTTTTTATTATACAAAAAATTTTCTGGCACATAAATTGTGCAGGAATATTATTTTTTAGTTTTATGTGTTACGTGAGTTGAAACAATTACATACGAATCCCAGTTCCTGCCTTGCGTCACACACACACACAAACACACACACCACACACACCTACACACACGTTCAGGTGAGATGCTTTAATTCATTTTGCGTATGAAGGAAATTTTTTTTGGGAGATCGTTAGTGAAGAATAATGATGAAGTTAGTGAGATCGCTTTTTCACGACATATCGTATCAAATGATTATGTTTGGCTTTCTTATACTCAGAGCTTATCTGATGGAGACGAAATAAATCAACAAGAAATATAAGTTTTATAAAATAATGGTTGACATTAGCTAAATTGTTGTTAGAACAAAAAAACAACAGCCATATACGACATACGTTCTTATTTTCCCCAAAACATCACGAAATAGAAATTTATTTAATTGCCTGAATGATAGAAAACAATCTAAGTAATCAAACAGAAGAAAACATGGAGTTGTTGATCGTGATGTTGTTAATAAGAGTTGAAAAAGATCTGTTAAAACAGTTGTTGAGAGAATTTAATTTTGAGGTTATAATTTTTTTTGTTCATAAAAACGCTAATGTTCAAGTAACAATTTTTTAGTTATTTTACCAGATCCTATCTTTTCACATTTTAAAAATGTTTCAGCGTTTTAACGTTTCAACACAACCTGCTTTGAGTGTATGATTTATTTTGGAAATATTGATATCATCACATTAGTTTGATTGATTATAAAAGCTAACTATAAGATTTAAACAAATTATACTAGGTTTGTCTTAGCACCTTGATGCAGTGCGTGAGTTTGAAAAAGTTTTAAAAAATTTGTAAAAAAAAATGAAATGCCTAAAACTTGTTTTTTGTGCGTATGTGTGTGTATTTGTGTGTGTGTGTGTGTGTGTGTGTGTGTGTGTAAAATAACATTTCAAAATGACAAGTAAATCATATTTTATGTTGACTTGTACATTTTTCTTGAGGGAAGCCAAAATTGCCCTTTGCAACACTTCAACGTCATGACCCATGACCTTGCTTTTGCTTAACCAAGTTTATTTGACTTGTTTCTTTAAAAATATCCTAAAGACTGAGCAAAATTGATGCTTGTGGTGGAAAATTTGACAAACGTTTGGGACCACTGTTTTTTTTTAAATGTCAAATGTGACTCTGCCTAAACAAAATATTGATATGGACAAAAATGTTTTGTATTCATGTCGTGGTCGGTAGTTGATGTTGATATAAACATGGATGCATATTGAGCCAATGGTTGAACTTTTATTTGAAATTTGAGACTGTGGGATGATGATAATAAAAGGGGATAGAAACTCTGCCAGATATAAATAACAAACTGATAAAATGTACATTCTCACCAACAGCATTTTGATATCAACATTAACAGCTCTCAAAATACTATAACATCCACATTTGAAATGATATTTCAAAAAAAATTGTATCACGTAGCGTCATACCGAACGAATGGCGGTGAACAAAGATATTAGCACACCGAACAATCGAGAAAGATAACATCGCTTAAGTAGCCTCACTAAGGATGATTAAGTGTCATTTTAACAAAAATGAAGTTTCTTTCTTATTGAAATAAATTGTAAATTGATAATTTGTGCAAGAGGTGTAAGCATCAATAACGCAGATCAGCAGTTCGCATTGAGTTCTGACTGTAGGAATTTTGTTTCCATTCCCAAATGTTATCGCCATGAAATTTCATATTGAGAATAAAACAGAAATGTTATTTATACTTCATCTTGTGTGTAACTAGATGCACAATTAGTCATTTTAATTGCCAGGCGAGACGGTTTATGTCTTCAAACGTATTCTACATTCTCCACCACTTGCATGCATTATCAAATTAACAGCAAATTACGAGCGTTGAAACGAGTGTGTCGGCTTGAAACGAGCGCGCCAAATAGCTAATAAAATGACCATAAAATGTCTGCTCGTGCATTTAACATGTAGTTAGAGGGGAGACAGTTTTGACATGTTGTAAAATAGATTGGTGGTTGGTCGCATGTACGTTTGAGTGCACGCGTTCGCATGAACACACACACACACACGCACACACACACACATACATACAACACATCATACAGACATTTTTTTTGTACACAAAGGAACAAACACTAAATAAAAGTTAAAATGATAACAAATAGCAGTGTAGTTATAACATAATACTAACTTGAAGAGAAGCAGTGTAATACATGTTTGATAAAATATAACCTTCTCCTTTGAAAGGATGAAGTGCAGTATAAAAAAGAGCTCTCGTACGAAACGTGCTCACCCCACGAAATGCGATTAGAGAAAATGAAGATAAATTCACTTTTAATACACGCATTCCTTTTTATAGTGCGTGCTAGCGCCAGTGCTATGTGCGTGTGTTGTTGTGTTTGTTTGTTTATGAGTTTGTTTATTTATTTATATGTTTGTTTGTGTGTGTCTGTATTAATAATTTTTTATGTATGTATGTGTGTGTGCGTGTTAATCCGTTTCTTTTATTCGGGCTGTACTTTACTGTGACGTTTTGCTTGTGTGTGCAAAAACTGTGCATGCATACATAGGCTACATGATAGCAATGTTTCTAAATTTCTAAAATAGAACGACAAGCTATCAAAATCCCGCCGAATATTAGACGGGTAGTTTGTGAAACTTTCGGCACAAGTGATGAAGAAAAGATATCGACTGGTTGATTTTTCCATTTTAGTCTTAAAAACCTTTCCTTTTTTTGGTTTTGGTTGGCATACGACTTGACGCGCATGTATTAAGAAGATAATAAACCAAACCTTTATGCCTATAAATTTTTTAAATTATAAACCGTTTAACTTTTACTTTTGATTAACCTTCTTAGTTGCAAAATATCAATTATATCGCGTAATTTTTCAGTTTTACAAAATTTTACAAGATAATTTAAAATCTGTTAATAAAAATTATATCATCCAATTTATTCAAATTATTTTTTTTTTGTAAAAAATTGAATTAGTCGTGAAAGCCATAAATTTTTATTTAGAAAAATATCTTCTTTCACTTACCGAAACGTGTTTTTAACATGTCTACTCAACCTCCTCTAATCTTTTCTCTCCCCCCCCCCTCTCTCTTTCTCTTTCTTTCCTCCTCTTTTTCCCCTTCCATCAATTCTTTTAACTATTTTACTTCTTTCAATTCTTCTATATTTTTATTTTATTTCCATTTTCAAATTTATTTTTTGCCATTTTAACAGTTTCACTTCAATAATTATCACTAATAGATTCTAATGTTACTACAAATTAGATTAATTTTAGGCTAATTAGACAAAACCAACTAATGAAAATGATTCTGTCTTTGCAACTGAAATTTCGTCTGTTGATATTGTAAGTACAACAACAACAACGACGACGACAACAACAACAACAACAAAAAAACAACAACAACAACAATAACAACAACAACGAAGTAGACAGTCTATCGAGAAGAATAATATTGCTAATGGTTCGAGAACTTATCTCTTGATTAGGATCATGTTGTTAAAGAAAATAAGGCAGAGAAAATATCTGAAATATGCTTTCTTCTCTACAAGTTGAACGTGTTGTGACAGCTTTAGATACATGAGTTTGCTGAAATTTTCAACTTTTAAGAGTTACAAATTAATGTATATATTTATTTTTTATGATTGATTTATTATTTATTTTCCCATGACTATGATTAACTTGTGATGTATTAAATAGGAGCAGTTTGTGTTCTTTTGACTGTGTGTAGTTCAAAATAGATTCAAATGGAAAATAGATTCAAATGGCTTCTTAACAAGTTGTGCTAATAAACTCTCAAGAACATCACATGGAATTGAAAATATGTACATCGACCATAAAATAAGAAACCCTCCCCAACAGATATGAAACCAGCCAAAAGAACATTTTGAAAAATACGACCATCACCATCATTTGAAATGATGACATCATCATCATCATAAGAATGATGACATCATCATCAGCGGTGACAAGAACGCTAATATCGTTAAGAGAAACACCGTACCATATTCATGTGAGAATAAATAACACCATTAACATCATCATTATCATCGTCAATTTCATCATCATGACTATATACATCTCTAGCATTGTTATCATCGTCATCGTCATTGCCATCATCACCATCGTCTTCATCTTCACCATAATCGCCACGTTCGGAAACATTGACTACAGCAACAACCAATTTCACATTTACATATTTTGCATTATGAAGACGCATGCATTCCAGCGTATGAGGCGGGCAAGGCAAGACATTCAATCAAACAGTTCGTGAATAAGCTTTATTATCTCTTCTGAGAAATCCATAGAAACAACAATCTGTTTGTTGCATTCTCTATGTTGTGGAAGTCTTTGTGTTTATGATAACGAATTTCAAAATTGTGAATATTTCATTCATTCGTTCGTTCGTTCGTTCGTTCGTTCATTCATTCATTCATTCATTCATTCATTCATTCAT
>NW_008703782.1:3520924-3565821 GCF_000326865.2 Helobdella robusta
ATTTGTATTTATATATAAATATAATTTCTATTATACATATCTAAAATCATATAATGAAACATGCTCTGTACTCACCTCCATCGGCATATGTCTCGATGCCGTATCCATCTTGAAGTCCAGTGGACCAGGTACCTTCGTAGGCGGCCCTCGATGTTTTGCTGTACCTCGAACCGTACCTCCCTTTCAGCCCCCTCGTCCACTCACCCTTATACACCCACTTCTCCTTCGTTTCTACTCCCAACCCGTTTATTTTGCCGCTGGACCAACTGCCTTCATGGTGGGATTAGTTCAATTAAACTTTTGCCTCATTAGCTCTCGTATTATAATTTAACCTCAAATAAATCTTGAAAACATAAATGTGTAAAAAATATTTTCAGATAAATAAATTAGTATGTTTGGTTTGTTTTTTTTTCTAGAATTGGAAGTCATTGAATTAAAAAAATAAAACATGATATTTTGTGAAAGATTCAATGAAATCTGTTTTGAATTTACTGAGATTTGCAAGCTGCAAGTTCACATTTTTATGGCTTAATCTCTTCTTACAACATCGAAACCATAGGGAATTCAATATTTTCACTCAAAGAGTTTCTTTCGTTAAGCTTCATTCAATGTGTTGTACATGTATTTAATTTTTAAATTATACTAAAACTTCTCCAGTTCTTGAAAGATTTTCATGTCATAAAAAAATGCAAACATATAATATGTAATCTACTCTCTCATCTATAATCGCAATAATATATTTCATAATAATAATAATAATTTTTCATAACAATAATAATAATAATAAAAGAAATGAACTAGACAAATGTACATTTTTTTCGAAAAAAAACTATAACGTCCAACAAACTATCAAGTTGGACCAACAACTAACACCTAAATAACATCTTAACGGTAGAATATAATCAATCGTAATTCACACAAATATACACACACACACACACACACACACACACACACACACACACACACACACACACACACACACATATATATATATATATATATATATATATATATATATATATGTTGGTTGTCATTGCGTGTTTAACTATTTTACTATAAAACATGTAGCAAAATGGGAACTTCTTTCAATTTATACTCACAAAAAATGTTGGTCTTTATGCGTTTGTGACTGTATCCTGCTTTAAATGAACATTTTAAAAATTGGTAAGGCCTAATAAAACAAAATTTCAATGTTTTTTAATTATAAAAATTAATGCAGCAATCCATAAGAAAGTAAAATTAAACAAAATTGTTAAAATAGACGGAAAATACACTTTTTTAAATCCAAAACTAAACAATGCTTTTTTGCTTTGATAAAAAAAATAAAAAGGCCGTCAAGCTACTCAAGCTACCACATAAGAAAATATTCAAGTAGTCGTTCTAATTAGATGCTTTAATTATGTTTCAATTGATGAAACCTTCTTTGAAATTGTATTGCAAAGTAGGAAGCCCAACACGTGGGCTTCTGTTTGCATGCATTTGTATAGTATTTATTTATTTAGCCGCATGTTTGTGTTAAAAACGTCAAAAATAATCCTATTTATGAACGTGTCAAAATTTCAAATGTTAAAAAGTTGTATTTGAATGAAGAAATTTGTTTCATTATTTAATTTAATTATTTCAAATTTTTAACGCATTTAAAAAAGATTGTAGTTTCACCTTAAAAAGTTTTATTCACTTAGTTTTTCAACCAATTAAATCAACACATAGCGTATGATGGTTTAATTTTAAAAACATTTTTGCAGGATTGTAAATTGTCTTCACCATCATCATTGTCATCCTCATCATCTTCACCATCATTTTTTTCATCATCATTACCGTCGTCATCATCATCATCACCATCGTAGTCGTCATCATCATCATTATCATCATCATCATCGTCGTCATCATTATCGTCATCGTCATCATCATCATCTCCCCACTCCCAAATTTGTCATCATTATCATCAATATAATTCTTACCACTCACTTTAACAACCATATCATCATCATCATCATCATCATAGTCATAGTTTTCCTCATCATCATCGTCCTAATCGTTATCATCATTTCCTCGTCATCATCTCCGTTTTGTACTGTCTTACTTGCACAAAAAATATGAGTAGAGCCGTCATGGAAATGGTTCGTATTATCTATCACAATGGATCCGTGCGATAAAAGTTATATTATAATTAGGAGAAGTAAGTAAGTGTTGTTATTACCATCAAAGACGCAAAAATATGTATGCATACACATTGTACACACACACACCCCACACACACACACACACAAACATACACAAACATAAACACACTTTAACACAACACACACACACACAAAACACACACACAACACACACATTTACAAACAAACACACACATACACACACATACATTTTGTATTCGTACTATCTATATTTTTATATATCATAACAAACTCCGTGTGCAAAAAAGTTCTAAAAAAATGTTGATGGTAATTTTCAAGGTCAAGAATAAGGGTATCAGCCGACTGGGAAAATCTTGCAAAAAAAAACAGAAAAAAAGAAAAACATCTAAGAAAAAAAAACTATTTTTTAATAGTTATTTTTCCATTTTTTTTATACACGTGAATTAATTTGTTAATCATTTATCACATTTTAATCATTTTAAATATCATTGTATCAATTTTTTAATGATTCTTTAGTAGTATTGAACTTATAAACAATAAAAATTGATTTGTAATTAAACATAAATTAAATAAAATATTTCACAAATTACACGTTGGGAACGTTCATTCTAACATTTACCTATTAAAATTGTGATAAAATATTGAATATGACGATACCACACAGCATTTATAACTTGATCTACTAAAACTTTTATATAACTAAACTAGTTTTTATATATGAAATAAATTTAACAAAAACAAGTTTGTAGATATTTCTAAATAATTGTATGTAGAAGATAATATTTAAATGACAAAAAAACCCAACCTTCATATGTGTTTCCGTTGGGCCAAGTGTAGGTACCACTAGTTTCAAACCCTTTGTTCCATTTGCCACTGTACCTACCCTGTCCGTCGGGACCTGTGCACACCCCGTAACCGTGAAACTTCCCATCCGACCACTGGCCACAGTAGCTACCGCCGTCGTTGAAGTCGTACCTCCCCGCCTGAGTCATTACTTCAAGTTATGTTCTTCTTCTTCTGTTTGTTTGTTCGTTTGGGTGTCTACTTTGATATTTGTTCGTGCCTTCGTTTATCTATTTGTCTGTTTGTTTGTAAATACGTTTAAAACTGCGTTAAATGTTTAACTACAGATCGGTATGTTTTAATATCTATTTATAAGTCTGTTATGTTCCAGAACTTGAGTCCTATTAATCCGAACAGTTGTTGTGTTGCAATTTTATGGAAAGCTTGTTATTTCCACTGTTAGTTAGACGTGTACAGTACGTACATCGCACGTTGTACACCAACATCCTTGTGTAAGGCGCATGGGAAATCGAAAAGTTAAAATTTTTAAGGATAACTTAAGAAGATGTTTACATATCATCTTGCAGTTGTTTGTTTGCTTTCATTTCACGCAATCGATCCTTTAAATTATTTATTTATTTTATTTTTTCTCATCTGTTTATTAATATTAAAAAAATTGAAGTAGCATTTTATAAGCGATCTCGTGTTTGTTGCTTCCTCCAATGAGAACGAAATGTCTGCAGAATTTAAAGTTAAGCATGCATTGTTTGTTATGTATATGTGCACAACGTATGCATGTATGTACGTGTTCATGCGTGTGTGAACGTTGGAGTGTGAAGATGTTATGTAAACAAACGACTCGTGTGCATGCGTTAATGTATTTATGATGTTATCAATTGGCGGACGTAAATTCCGACATTTCGGAATCAAAAATAATTATTAATGAATTAATGTTTTTTTTGTTAAATAACTTTGAGTTTCTGGACTCTAATGAATTTATTAAGAAATGTATTGAACATTACGCTCCTAGCTACATTTCGGAAAGTAAAGAATTGTTTTTGAAAGATGTCCTGAAGTTTTGTCCTAACTTTACCAACTCTAGTTCTAGTAGTACTAATACTAACACTACAGCTAAAAAAACCAAAAAAGTATCCAGCTCCTCGAAGCTAAACTTTTCAAATGATTTTATGGAAATAACTTAAACTATAAAAATGTTAAAAGAGAATAACCTGCTCCCAAAGTTACCAAAGTATGTAGCTGCCTGTTTGAATTTTCCAATTTTGTGTTGTTCAAAAACCCCTGCTGACAGTGATATAAATGAAAATGAGGTTCATCAAGTTCAACATAACTATGTTACTAAGGATGAATTTTCTATAGTTATCAGCACACTTAACACAGTGGTTAGCAAAATTAATCTCATATCTGACAAACTCAATTATAGAAAAAAATGGGGTGACGTTTGTCCTGATAATAATACACTGGAATTTCCTAACATTACTTTATCTGATGAATTTCCTAAATTGCCATCAATTCATAGCTCAGTTGATGTTGTTGGTGAGCTTGGCCAACCGTCGCCCAAATTGACAAAACCTTGGCTAAATGATAAAGATTGGTTTTCTTTAGTTACAAAGCCCCAGATAAAAAGTCTTTCTTCTAGAGATAGGAGGTCAATGTCAATCAAAGGAAAGCTATCTGTTAACTCTAGCCTGATTAAAGGTAATAACAAAATTATTAATAAATCTGTTTTCCATGTTGGGAATTTGTCTAGATGTACTAAACAAATGTTATTAGATTATTTGTCTCAACATAATATTTGCCCCTTAGGATGTTTCCCGTTATATCGTAAGTCTGTCGGTATGCCAAATCAACCTCGTCCTGATGAAAATTCGGAATCCACCTCCTTCAAAGTTTTAATTGACGCAAAAGATGAGGAAAAATTATACTCATCAGACATCTGGCCTGAAGATTGTTTGGTGACAAGATGGGTCTTTTACAACAATGATGTCGTCAAGATGGGTCCTCACCAGCCGTGATGGCGTCGGACAGTGTTACTGGCAATCATGGTCGGCTCAATTATATTGATCCTGTCAATAACTTGTTAAATAATTTTTATTCTTCTTTTTCTTTCCTTTTACCTGAAAATGTTGATTCATTTCTTAATATTAATTCTTTTTCAATTTTTCATGTTAATATACGTAGTATTTTTAATAAAATAACTGAATTATCTGTTTTACTTGAATCTTGTGGTTAGATTTGATTTGGTGGCAGTAAGTGAAACTTGGTTGAGTGATGAGTTGAATGATTTAGTTAATTTGAATGATTTTAATTTTGTTTGTAAAAATAGAAATGACAAAATTGGTGGTGGTGTTGGTCTGTTTATAAGGAACTGTCTTAGATATGTTATTCGTGACGATCTTTTGTTTCTATCTTCAACTTTTGAATTATTAATTGTTGAGGTTCTATTAAATAATAACAGCAATTTTCTAATTATTGTTATTTATCGTCCTCCCTGACTTTTTTGAATGACTTAAACTCTTTATTCTTGAATATTAATCCTCATTTATTTAAATGTATTTATGTACTCGGTGACTTTAATATTAATTTATTTAATGATGATTATAAATTTACTTCAACTTTATTTATTAATTTAATGTCTTCTTTTGGTTTTAATTATTTAATTAAGTCTCCAACACGTGTTACCACTACTAGTTAAACCTTGATTGACAATAATTTCACTCCACAAATCTGGTGTCATTTGCTCATCAATATCTGATCATTTTCCAATTTTCTCCTCTTCCTATTCTGTCAATTACTCTAGTAAATCTTGTACTCCATTTTTTGTTTATAAATATTCTAACTTGTTAAAATTAAATATTTTTTTTGAAAACTATGATTGGAGTAATATCTTAAATTGTTCTGATACAGATTTAGCTTTTGATTTATTTATTGATATAGTTAAGAATGCAGTTATAAAATACTGTAGAGTTTCTTGTATTAAATCTGCTAGGAGATAACCCTGGATTACGAAAGGTTTAATTATTTCATCTTCTTATAAAAATAGGTTGTATAAAAAATACTTAAAAAGTGGTTTGCATTCTGACAAATTATTTTATAATAGATATAAAAATATTTTTACATCCTTATGTAAATTATCTAAAAACCTTTATTTTAACAATCAATTCACTAAATGTAGATCTAATAGTAAACTTACCTGGTCTTTACTTAAATCTTGCTTGGGTTTAAAGCATTCTACTCCTATTAATATCTCTATCAATAATGAATTTGTTAAGGATGATTGTACTCTATGTAATTATTTTAATGATCACTTTTCGTCAACTTTTATCCATATGGAAAATTCCTGCTCTTTTAATTTGAAATCTAATTATAAAAAATATCTTACTGCTAACATTTCTAATTCTTTTGCTCTATTTGAATGTTACCCCTTTGAAATTGTTAATATTGTTAAAAATTTTAAAAATTCTTATAGTTACGGAGATTATTGTATTTCAAATTTTTTATTAAAAAAGATTGTTTATAGTATTTTAATACCACTACATTATTTAATTAATTTATCTTTAAAAAATGGTCATTTTCCTAAATGTCTGAAAATTTCTAAGGTACTGCCACTTTATAAATCAGGTGATCGCCATTCTATTAGTAACTATCCTCCCATTTCTGTTATTTCTACCTTGTTATGGAAGAGGAATGGAAATTGAAAATAAATACTGATAAATGCCAGTTACTAAGAATCGGTTCCCGCCAGCCGTGTACTTCATACACCATTGTGGATGATGATAATTCGCGGTTCAATTTTCCTGAAGTTGATGAGTTATCAGATCTTGGAATAGTTGTGGATAATAAAATGAGGTTCAGAAGCCATGTATTGAAAATAGTGCACAAAGCAAATTCAATGTTGGGTATTATTGCCAGAAACTTTAAGGGCCTTTCAAACGAAGCTTTTTTATTGTTGTTCAAATCGTTGGTGAGATCGCATTTGGAATATGGAGTTCAAGTGTGGAATCCTTATAGAGTTGGACTAATAGACGAGGTGGAAAAGGTACAAAGAAGAGCAACTCGTTTGATAAAGTCTTGTAGAAATCTTTCATACGATGATCGACTGAGGAAACTGGGTTTGCCGTCTCTTGCCTTCAGACGACAAAGAGCCGATCTTATATTAGTTTATAGGATAATACATGAGGGTGTTTCGGCTGATATTGGACCTACTTTGTTTTTTTCTGGCGATGAGCGTACAAGAGGACATAACCTCAAGTTAAAAGCCTCAATCTCTCATAAAGACTGTCATAAATTCTACTTCTCAAATAGAGTGGTGGAAGATTGGAATATGCTGCCCTCGGTTGCTGTTAATGCGGATTCTCTGTCTGTTTTTAAATCGACAATTGATGATTTTTTTGGTGATATAAAGTTTAATTGGCAATCAAACTTTTAATTTATTGTAATTGTTTAATTCTAATTGATGTCTGTAGAAAATTTTTTTAATATTTTTATTTACAGTCATTTTTCGGTTGATAATTCGAATCGAATGATGGTTTAATTATGTTTTATTTAATTTTATTCCTTTAACCTTCGGTCAATCATTTATTTTTTGAGTTTTGTTTTGTGATGGCAAGGGGCTTGCCCGTGCTATGAAATAATAATAATAAAAAAAAAATAAATAAATAAATTATCTTTAATGCAATTATAATGATGCTATACATAGGGTTATTATATATATACAAAAATCTGTGTACATGTTATCATTTACGATGTTGTTAATCATATATTCTAATTATTCTCCTTTTTTTTTCTCTCCTGTTTTTTTCTTATTATTATTATTATGAATCTACCTAGCGCGCTAGCAAATTTTCAAATCTGTATCGATCGAAATTTCACACGCAATAACCAATATCTCTGCTGTTATATAATGACTACACGTAGACCATGTAACTTATTCAAACATTCCAACATCTACTCATGTAATTTATGTCTAGATATCGTTAGAACGGTTAATGAGCAAACACATTCACCCAAACTCATTAACTTACACCCACACACACCTACTTGAAAAATCAACAAAATTAAATGTCATATAAAAATAGTGCATGTATAACAAATATATCTATATATAATAATTTTTTCTATTTATATCCATATATTCAATCATGATACAACATAATATATATAAGCTTTGGACTTGATGAAATAATTTCTCGGAAAAACAATATCTCTGAAAGCTTTGATGCTATTTGCTTTTCTTTTTTGTGTCTGTTGTTTATAATGATGAGATAATGAGCATTTGTTACTTGTTAGTATGTTCATTCATCATTCAACATTCAACAAATATTCAGCTGGTGTTATGTAGAAATATACCATTGTGAAATCATGTGCGCATAATAAATAAATGTAGAGAATAGTCTTTTTTATTTTTCTAAAGCATTTGAGAAAATGTACAAGTCAGTTTAAAATAGGCAACGCTTTATCCATTATATTTTAAATTTTTTAATGAGAATAACAACGCGATATCTGGTCAAGTGGTCATGGTCAACTGAGTTAACATTCCCATATTGTTGTTAACTGTAGAAGGCTTTTTGGAATAATTGCTTGAAAAGCTCTTTGAGGTCAGCTTGAGAGAACAAATTAACAATTCAAGACGACGACGTGGAATTAGAACCTATTTTATTCAGTTAAGACCATCTTATTTTATACTGATCGTGGTAATTATTGGCTTACCGCCCTCTTCTCAACACAAACTTAAGTGAAATGTTGATGTATTTCTGATAAGCTTTATCAAGTGTTGTATTATTAGAATGCTGGTGGCCTCACGGTACTTAGCTACTTTCTGGTTGGTTACTTTTGAATATACAATTAATAATATTCAATCGGTTATAATTAAAATAAATTTTTATTTGTTAACTCAACAAATTAATCAAACAAGTATTATAAAATGAAGGTCTTTTGCAACAAACTAAATAATTTTACACAATTAGTGTAGCAATTGTTTTAACTTGAGAGAAAAATTTTATTGTCCAAGCTATCTTTTATCGTAATCTTAATAATGACACCAATAAACCTCTGCTGAGTCGAAACTTGAAAGGTTAGCATCAAACACCAATTAATAGAATATATCACCAGCGGACTTTTTGATTTTAAACTCCTCGCATTGAAGTTACGTTTCTTGTCACTAGCATTAATAATATAATTGATCATTTATGATTAAAATAATCTTTAACTGTAGCTAAATCAATCAATCAATCTTTGTTTAGCGTCCAGAGACATAGTTCCTCCGAGGTAGAACGTTGTTTTCTTTGCCATCAAATTTTCGCGCCAAATTAGACGATCAGTTGTATCCATTTCAATTATATTTAGAGTTTTCATGTCTTGTTCGATTGTTTGCGACCAGGACTTCTTTGGTCGGCCTTTCGGACGTGTGCCAGGTACTTTAACATCTGCAAGATAGGTTATGGCACTGTTTCCACTTCGTTTGACATGACCAAACCACCGCAGACAGTGTTGCCGGCATTCGTCCTTTATATTATCTAAACCAGCACATTGTAGCTCTTCTCAAGTTAAAACTATTGCTTTACCAATTGTGTAAAATTATTTAGTTTGTTGCAATAGACCTTCATTTTATAATTTTTGTTTGATTAATTTGTTGTGTTAACAAATAAAATTGAAAGTATAAAAGTGTGAATTGTAACTAAACTATTAAATAAGTAAAAAATTAATTTAATTGTAACCAAATTAAACGGCAGAAAACACGATATGTGCCAAAAACCATTAAATACTTCAAATTTTAGTTGAATTAAGTAAATGTCAGAGAGTAATAATAAAGTATTAAATTCTTTGAAAATAAAAAATAACTAAAAATAATTAATACAATAAGTAAAGCAAGATCACCTATCGAAAGATTTTAAAGAATTATTTGCATCTCAACTGCAGTGTTGGGGTGCTATCAGCTGTTTCTGCTAAGTACATCTCTGCACTTGACACTCATACACGGTCAGCCATGTCAGTTGTCAGTTCTAACTTCGTTGTCACATTTTTTAAAGTTGAATTAGACATTAACATTAATCAAATATAAACGATTCATTGAAAGCCGTAACTTATCACATATTGTACGTTATGAGAAATAATATTTTCGTTTAAAATTTTACTCGCAATGGCGATCATCATCATTGGCGATGAAAGGTTAATTGAGGTCATGGTCATCATCATCATCATCCAATATTATTATATTATTGAGTTTTAAGCTTAAATGTCAAAAGCGCATATTGTTATTATACATTGTGCATTAAGAAGTTGATTAGAAAAGCAATCCGCTTAAATGAAACAACAAAACGCTGAAATGACGGCTAAAAGCGATAAACGGTTCGCGAAAATGACGGCCAAGATCGATCAGCGAATAGCCAAATTAAGAGAAATGAGAGCCGAGTTACTAGCGGCCAATAGAATAATACAATCAACCTTCGAAAGAATATCACCTAACAAAAAAAAACAATTAAAAAAGCTATAGCAAAAACTGCTACACAAGAGTCTGAAATTATTCTACCAGCGTATTCACCTACGGATGAGGCACGTGAAAACTGTGATACACGTGATGGAGATATAGAGATTATTTAAATGATAACATCGGCGTCGGTAGTTACGAGGTCAAGGAGTTACAGCATTACCACTTCTCAACGTCATCAAAATTTACAAGTGAAGCTCTGCTCTTCTTCACGCGATGGAAGAAAGAGCCAAAGGCATTTTCAGCGAGTTAGAATATCCCGAGAACAGGTCATACGAAGAAATAAAAAAATTACTTATACACCGATTCGGACCGTTTGGTTAGCCTGATACGCACGAACACATGTAAATCCATTCGTCACATACATCGATAGATCTCGTTGCGTTTGAATGAAATTTTTTTAAGTACAAAACATTTGTCCTTTTTTTATAATTCAATGTTTTAATAAAATAAATATTAAAATTTGTTGATTTGCACAATTTAAATTGTTCCGTCTTTGTGTCTTTGTTTTTACAGCGACTTTAATTGTAACTTAATTAGAATTAAAGTTAATCTTTGTTTTTACGGCGACTTTGATTGTAACTTAATTAGAATTAACAATTTAAATTATATATTACAATTTAAAAGAATAAAAAAAATTGTTTACCGTGAAAGTGATTCTTATGTTAATAAACATATATTCAAATAATATAATAAATATTTAGAGTATTCATGTGAGTAATAAAAAACTTTTAAAAGTTGTAGATAAGTGTCCGTCATATGTCCACGATCATGCAGATGCATGGGGTATCCACTTTCACGATATTCATGAATGTGTTATATAACTCTACAGAACCTTTATAAAATTTTTATTTATAAAAAGGTTATTTTAAAAGAAAAATTCTACAATTAGGTTTTTACAAAAAAATTAATCATTATTCAATTATTTCTTAATCATTCACGTGTCCGTCCAACAAAAAAGTTAACAAAGTTTACTTTGGCTACGGAAGCTTTTTGATTTACAAAGGAGCTTTGTTGACTATTCTATGGTATTCGATGTTGTAAAGTTACAAAGTCGGTTACGCTATGCTATATATTGGAGGAGGTTTACTTGAATTTCACAAACGCTATAAGTTAGTCTTTGAGGTCACAACTGATATAATATCGAGTCAGTTATACAATCAACTGCAATTCAAAACTCAACAGCAAATAATGATTTCATCACAAAATAAAATTCTGCATCATGGGGCTGCTGATGAGAGGTATATTTTTTATTTAATAATTTGTATTATATAGTATAATTTTGGTTACTGATTAATTAAGTTATATGTGTGTAATCTAACTAAACTAAAGTCTAAAATTATCAGTGGTTTTTGACTCTTCCATTACAGGCAAAAAAAGAATGAAATGATGAAAAAGGAATTGGAGACAAAAGCTGGCACATTTGTTTTGTTCCTGTCCGTGAATCAACATGTCACTGAAGATGAACTCAGCACTATGGTTAGTGTAGACAATTTATTTTGGTATACAAATATATATATTCTTTGGAATAATATTTAATTTAACTGTTCTTTAAAATCTTAGAATTAACATTATAATCTTTTCACTCTAGCTGCAGTTGTTATTTGTTCACCAGTACGATGATGCGATTCGGGAAAGAGCCAATTCTGCATTTTGTGGATATCCTCTATGTCCAGCTAAACTTATTGTGGTGAGTTTGCTTTAGATAATTGAGCTAATGTTTTGAATGTATTGATTTTGAGCTTTTTCAATTTTTTTCACAATTATATTCTTGTAAAAATTGATTTTATCTTTATTTTCAATAACTTGTTCTTACTTTCAATATTTGTTTTGTTTGAAGGTACCAAGAAAGAAAAATCCCATATTTCAAAGAACCTCAACCGTCAATGTCTCAGAGGAAAGAAAAGTAAAAATGCACTTTTTGGTTTTCATCACTGTATTTTTATTAGACCTTGTCATTTAGTTTCATTATTTAGTTCATTCATTTTTTATAACCTATTTTACAATTCATTTATACATTTAAACTTATTATCTAGTTTCATAATTTGGTATTTTAAATAATCTCTCATTCCTTTTTCTAGAAATTTTGCGGCAACCAGTGTTTCCTATCTTCAAAGCATCTGAGGAAACAGATATCAGCAGACCCATTAATAGATCGCATCATGAATGTCAGGAAATTTGACTACCTCAGGAATCAGTCCAACTTCGAAAAATCTGAAATCATACAAAAGCCACCAGGTGACAGTCTCGCTGATAAAATTAAAAAAATGAGTCTCAGGGAGCACGATGATCACAATGGTGACGACGACTATGATAATGATGGTTACAGAAATAATTACAGCATGAATAGATGCGACGATTACAATGGCTTCGATTATGATGATGATGATAAAGATAAATTAAAAAAAATTTTGCCAAAAAGAAACCCGGAGCTAAAGAAGAAAACGGAAACAAGACGCACAGTGATGCTGCAAAGTTTGTTTGAAATGTTCTTGTGTAAATGCATGTGTTCTTGTGTATGTGCCATATTTTGTTATGATTAGTTTAGTTGTAGTGATTGTTATTTGCTAAGGTGGTTCTGATTTGTTGAGCTCATTTGCCCTTTATAAATAGAAAATCAAAAATAAAGAGCAATTTTTTATTTAATAACAGATTGGGAGTTGCCACCAATGATCTCAGCGCCAGCAGCAGCAGCAGCGCCAGCAGCAGCAACTTTGTCAACATGTTCGACATCAACGTCGACAGCAACAACATCATCGTGCCAACAATTACGACGACTATTGAAAGTTCGTCGACGGATCAAGAAAACACCTTTGGAAGATTCAATGCAGTCTTTAACAACTGCAACTATACCATCACCACACATACAATTACGACGACAAATTAAAGCTCATAGAAGAATCCACAATACATCTTTGGATAGTCTTTGATGAATTTCAGGAAGATCAGAAATTTTCCTGCGTTGGATCAATGCTTGCTGTTTCCATTTCCTTGTAGCTATCATTAAAGTCAATTTTGTTACAGAGAACTGGAAATATACATGCAAAACCTTTAAGATCACGCGCGGAAAAAAACGCCGTCACTGGCTACAAAAAGTCATTATATTCTCATATGTTGAATCTTTTCTTTTTTTGATACACTTATAATTGTTTGTTGAAATTATTTTTTAATTTAAAATTTTCAGTAAAAATAAAAGTTGTAAATGAATTCACAAATGTAGAGTCAATTAATTAACTTTAATCGTAATGCCGGTCCTATATGTATATCTCTATAACAAGTAAATTCAATGACTTTTTGACGTTTGCGTAATAACTAAAAAATATATATTTTATCATAATTTCGAAAGTCGTAGTAATGAATGTTTTGGACAAAATTTCCGAACGGCTGATAAAATCCTAAATATCTTAAATCATGAACATCTAAAATTATACAAGACAAACAATTTAGCAAAAAAACTGCTCAATAGATTTTAATTAGCCATAAATGTTTGTGTTATAGAACAATGATAGAGTTACTTTACTTAACTGAGCTTCAACCTCTCATTTAGATTTTATTTGTGTTCACTCACGTTGGCTCATATTTGATCAACTTCAACATTCGAAGTTATGACTGAAAAAATTGCAAGCATCATTTTTTTTTAATTCAAAGAACAAAAAGTTTCTAATCGAACCGTGAATCTTGAGAATTTTTTAGTTCTTAAATACAATTTTCCAATTATAATTTAAAAATTGAACTATAAACCACTTGAACTTAACGATGACCAAAAATGTTTGCGCCATTTTATTATCACCTGCAGTCAATAATTATTTTTAAAAATAATTAAAAAAATGAATATTGTACATTTTATCTGTTTCAATTAAAACCAAGAGCGGAGCTTGATAACGTTAATGTATGTTTATTTTAATAATTAATGATTATGTAGAACTTTTTAAATTAGTTTAATGGTAACTTCAATAATAAAAGAAGAGCACGTGAGGCGTCTGTGTAGTGCGCATGAGCGTGTAAACATGTTGAATTTTATTCACCCAATAAAATTATTTATTCTAGCAAAGAAAGTTAATGAACATTGTGATCATTATGATGTTAGTGATTGCTGTGGTGTCGTGGCACTCCTGTCAACCATGACATTTCCAGAACTTCATATCATGTAATTATGTATCTTTGGTGTTAAGAGACCTTTATAAGACTGCATCGAATGTCGTAGTTTTATTAAAAATTGTCCAGCCTGTAATTCAACCAATTCAAGTTTGAAAACAAGTGGAGTAATATTTTTGAAACGGCAACTTCAACATATCTACAGCAGCTAACACTCTTCCTAAGACAATGGTTTTATGGACAGATTCTGTTAGAGCAGTGGTGGTGTCCAATCCAACAGCCTTGTCATCTGTGCCTGCAGTGTCCGGTCCTATAATGTGGTCGCGAGTGTGCGATGATTCAGCACACTCCTTATCGTCTACAAAATTAAACGTAGCCGTTTTAAATTTTTCAGACTGGCTGACGTTTGCAGAAAATTATGAAATTGTGTGGCAAACGGATACAGTAACAGCAGTTATGGCGCTGATGCCAATGGAAATGTCATCCGTAGCTGCAGTGGTCGGGCCAGTAATGTCTTCGAAGGTGTTTGAGACGTCATCACGACTTTCATCGCTTCACAGCAGAAGAGTGGAAAGTAGAAAACGAAAGCTAAATGATGACTACAATGGTATTCCATATAAAAGAATGAAATTGACAACACCAACGTAATTGATCAAAACAAGGGAGGGACGCAATGTATATAATTTTTTTCAACCTTTCATTTATATTGTCTTAATGTGGAAAATAATTTAATAAAAACTAAAACCTGTTGTCAGTGTTTAGTTTTGATTTTCAATTTCAACTTTTTGGAAAATTTCGCCAAAATAATGAAAATTTGGAACAAAATGTTTAAATTGATGATGAAATCATAAAAATATTAATTTATAAAAAAAACCAATAAACAAACATAAAATGTTGAATGTTCAATCGAATTTGTTTAGATGGATTCTGGGGTGAGCGATATAAGGATACATATCCCGTAGCATCGAATTTCGTTTAAAAATTGTTTTTCGGACTACTAATTTCAAAAATTTGTTTTTTACATAACAGTAATTGTAAAGAAATTAAAATTTTTGTAGTGGCGATAATTTATATTGCTAACTGGTTAGCTGGACGATCAATCTGGCACAGAAAAAAAAATGTTTAATGAGTTCTAACAAGGAAAGTTAATGAACTTTGATAATCATTATGATGTTAGTGATTGCTGTGATGTCGTGACACTCATGCTAATAAAGTCATTTCCAGGGCCTCGGCTTATATGATATTATGTAAATATACATTGTGCGTTTGTGTTATTGTTTCTCTGTGTGTGTGCGTGTGTGGTTTTTTGCACTTGTTTTGTATCTTTTAATAAATGTTTAATATTTCTTATTCATTATTACTTTAATTATTTACTACTAAATTAAATAGTTTTTTAGAATTATTTTTTATTAGTCACTTGAATTGTAAAACTAGCACGCGGGGGCTTCTGTGATGTGTGAGCGTGTGAACGTGTTAAATTTTATTCACTCAATAAAATTATGCCGAAATGAGTTCTAACAAGAAAAGTTAATGGACTTTGATAATCATTATGATGTTAGTGATTGCTGTGATGTCGTGACACTCATGCTAATAAAGTCATTTCCAGGACCTCAGCTTATAATATTATGATATTATGATATTATGTAACTTTATGCGTTGGCGCTCTGTTTGGAAACCTATATAAGTTGGCATCAAATGTCGTGGAGCGTATAATTAAAGAGTTTCCATCTCAGATTGCTAACATCGTTTTAGCCTTTCTTCAATTCAAGTTCGGACTTAAGTCAAGTGTAGGAAGTTTGTGAAACAGATTCAACTTCATTCAAAGTATCCCACAATAAAATGGCGTCATGCATAGAAATGATAATGATAAAGATGGCGCTGATTTTCACGGCCTCGATAACTGTGACCGCAGTGACCAGGCCCATAATGTCGTCTCGTGTTTATGAACCACCACGATTTCAGCCGTTTCACAACAGAAAACGAAAAATGGTGGATGATGACGACAACAATCATGGAATTCCACACAAAAGAATGAGGCTGGCGTGAACAATGTCAATAATTTTTAAACCTTTTTCAACAATGAGCATGTGATATTTTAAGCAAATATATAATAAAACGCTGCTTAATTTTGGAACTTTATTTCGACCCGAAGTGTCTCATTTAATTTTTGATTTGATGTCGTAGATTGTTCACATACATGTTCTAGAGTAATGAATGTTTTGGACAAAATGTACAAACGACTGATTAAATCAAGAACATCTAAAATTATACAAGACAAACAGTTTAACAAATAAACTGCTCAACAGAATTTATTTAGTCATCAAAGTTTATGGTAGAACAATGATAATTGGAGCTACTTTACTTAACAGAGATTCAACCTCTCATTTAGTAGCTTTCAATTTCGAAACAATATTTGTGATCGCTCACGTTGGCTCATATTTTTTCAGCTTCAACATTCGACGTTATGATTGAAAAAATTGCCGGCATCATTTTTTTAAATTCAAAAAACAAAATCTTATGTGCATAGAAATAACAATGATGGCGCCGATTTCCACGGCCTCGATAACTGTGACCGCAGTGACCAGGCCCATAATGTCGTATCGTGTTTATGAACCACGACGTATCTCATTAAATTTTTGATTTGATGTAGAAGAGTGTTCAAATACATTTTGCTAGAGTAATGAATGTTTTTGACGAAATGTCCAATCGACTGATTAAATCATGAACATCTAAAATTATACAAGACTAACAATTTGTCAAATAAACTGCTCAATAGATTTTATTTAGTCTTCAAAGATTGTGTTATAGAACAATGATAAATGGAGCTACTTTACTTAACTGAGCTTTAACCTCTCATTTAGTAGCTTTCAATTTCGAAACAAAATTTGTGATCGCTCACGTTGGCTCATATTTTTTCAACATTCGACGTTATGATTAATAAAATTGCATACATCATTTTTTTAAATTCAAATAACAAAAATTTTTCAATCCACCGGTAAATCTTGAAAAATTCTCAATTTTTCAAACGCAATTTTCCAATTTTAATTTAAAAATTAAACTTTAAACTTGAACTTTACTTTGAAAAAAATATCTGCGTCATTATATTATCACCTTAAGTCAATTTTTTCTATTCCCTTACAAATTATTTAAAAAATGAATATTATACATTTTATTTGTTTCAATTGAAACCACAAGCGGACCTTGATATCTTTAATGTATGTTTATTGATGCATATTTTAATCATTAAAATTTATTTAGTAATTTTTGTGTTAATTAATTACTGATGTTTAATGGTAGTTTCAATAATAAAAGAAGAGCACGGCACGTGAGGCGTTTGTGATTTGCGCATGAGCGTGTAAAACTTTTGAATTTTATTCACCCAATAAAATTATTCTAGCAAAGAAAGTTAATGAACATTGTGATCATTATGATGTTAGTGATTGCAGTGATGTCATGGCACTCCTGTCAACTATGACATTTCCAGAAGCTCAATTCATGTTATTATGTATCTTTGGTGTAAAGAGACCTATATAAGGCTGCATCGAATGTCTTAGTTTCATTAAAAATTGTCCAGCCTGTAATTCAACCAATTCAAGTTTGAAAACAAGTTAAGTGGAGTAATATTTTTGAAACGGCAACTTCAACATATCTACAGCAGCTAACACAAGACAATCTTCCTAAGACAATGGTTTCATGGACAGATTCTGTTAGAGTAGTGGTGGTGTCCAATCCAACAGCCTTGTCATCTGTGCCTGCAGTGTCCGGACCTATAATGTGGTCGCGGGTGTGCGATGATTCAGCACACTCCTTATCGTCTATAAAATTAAACGTAGCCGATTTAAATTTTTCAGACTGGCTGACGTTTGCAGAAAATTATGAAATTGTGTGGCAAACGGATACAGTAACAGCAGTTATGGCGCTGATGCCAATGGAAATGTCATCCGTAGCTGCAGTGGTCGGGCCAGTAATGTCTTCGAAGGTGTTTGAGACGTCATCACGACTTTCATCGCTTCACAGCAGAAGAGTGGAAAGTAGAAAACGAAAGCTAAATGATGACTACAATGGTATTCCATATAAAAGAATGAAATTGACAACACTAACGTAATTGATCAAAACAAGGGAGGGACGCAATGTTTATAATTTTTTTCAACCTTTCATTTATATTGTCTTAATGTAGAAAATAATTTAATAAAAACTAAAACATGTTGTCAGTGTTTTGTTTTTATTTTCAATTTCGATTTTTTTGTGAAAATTTCGCCTGAATAATGAAAATTTGAAACAAAATGTTTAAATAGATGATGAAATCATAAACATCTAATTTTATAAAAATATCAATGAACAAACAAAAAATGTTGATTGTTCAATCGAATTTGTTTAGATGGATTCTGGGGTGAGCGATATAAGGATACATATCCCATAGCATCGAATTTCGTTTAAAAATTATTTTTCGGACTACTAATTTTGAAAATTAATTTTTTAAAAGACAGTAATTTTAAATAAATTAAAGTTTTTGTATTGGCGATACTTTATATTGCTAAATGGTTGGCTCGACGGTCAATCTGGAGCCACAAAAAAAGAAATGTTTAAATTGATGACGAAATCATGAACATCTTAGAATATAAAAAAAAATAAACCAACAAAAAATGTTGATTGTTCAATCGAATTTATTTGACACTAAATGTTCGTAAATTTTGAAGTGAATTAACAAATAACTGCACTTGACTAAGCATTTTATAGTTTCAATTTCGAAACAATTTTTGTAATCAATCAAGTTTGCAAAATTTGTTCAACTTCAACATTTGACGTTAAGATTATAAAGAAATGCCTTGATTTAATTTACAAGCTGAAATTGATATTTACCAATTGAACAACCGACTAAATCAATTGAAATGACTGATAATTTGAATAATGTCATGTCATATCAAATAAGATTTCAATTACAAAAAGTCTGAAATATTATTTAATTGAAAATTAATCAATAATTCATAAAACAATTGTTTTATATTTGGAATTTTCGAAAAAGTAACAACGAGTTGTTATATCCTGGGCTGAATGGGCTTTCTTCGAATATCCATTTAATTATTCAACACTTCATAAATCAATTGTTTTCTATTTGGAATTTTCGAAGAAGTAACAACGGGTTGTTATTATATTCGTTGAATGGGCTTTCCTCGACTGTCCAACGATTGATCATTTTTCATAACTACAACATTTAGTAAAAAGCAAGTAAGTTTTTCATTTTCGAATGATTTTGAAAAAATTAACCACGAATCCCATTAAATTCATTTGATTTTAAAAGCGCGTATTGTTATTATACATTGTGCGTTTGTGTTATTGTTTCACTGTGTGTAGTTTTTGCACTTGTTTTCTATCTTTTAATAAATGTTTAATATTTCTTATTCATTATTTCTTCAAGTATTTATTACTGAATTAAATAGTTTATTAGAAGTATTTTTTATTAGTCACTTGAATTGTAAAACTAGCACGCGGGGGCTTCTGTGATGTGGGAGCGTGTGAACGTGTTAAATTTTATCCACTCAATAAAATGATGCCGAAATGAGTTCTAACAAGGAAAGTTAATGAACTTTGATAATCATTATGATGTTAGTGATTGCTGTGATGTCGTGAAACTCATGCTAATAAAGTCATTTTCAGGACCTCAGCTTATAATATTATGATATTATGTAACTTTATGCGTTGGCGCTCTATTTGGAAACCTATATAAGTTGGCATCAAATGACGTGGAGCGTATCATTAAAGAGTTTCCATCTCAGATTGCTAACATCGTTTTAGCCTTCGTTCAATTCAAGTTCGGACTTAAGTCAAGTGTAGGAAATTTTTGAAGCAGATTCAACTTCATTCAAAGTATCCCACAATAAAATGGCGTCATGCATAGAAATGATAATGATAAAGATGGCGCTGATTTCCACGGCCTCGATAACTGTGACCGCAGTGACCAGGCCCATAATGTCATCTCGTGTTCATAAACCACCACAATTTCAGTCGTCTCACAACAGAAAACGAAAAATGGTGGATGATGACGACAACGATTATGGGATTCCACGCAAAAGAATAAGGCTGGCATGAACGAAACGGGAGAATTAAACGCAATGTTTATAATTTTTGAACTTTTTTCCAACAATAAGCATGTGAAATTTCAAGTGAATATATAATAAAACTTTGTTTAATAAAACGCTGCCTAATTTTGAAACCCGAAGTGTCATTACATTTTGCTAGAGTAATGAATTTTGGACAAATTGTCCAAACGACTGATTAAATCATGCACATCTAAAATTATACAATACTGACAATTTAGCAAATAAACTGCTCAATAGATTTTAATTAGTCATCAAAGCTTATGATAGAACAATGATAATTGGGGCTACTTTACTTAACTGAACTTCAACCTCTCATTTAGAAGCTTTCAATTTCGAAACAATATTTGTGATCGCAAACGTTGGCTCATATTTTTTCAGCTTCAACATTCGACGTTATGATTGAAAAAATTGCCGGCATCATTTTTTTAATTTCAAAAAACAAAATCTTATGTGCATAGAAATAACAATGATGGCGCCGATTTCCACTGCCTCGATAACTGTGTCCGCAGTGACCATAATGTCATCGTGTTTATGAACCACCTCGATTTCAGTCGTCTCACAACAGAAAACGAAAAATGGTGGATGATGGTGACAACGATCATGGAATTCCACGCAAAAGAATGAGGCTGGCGTGAACAAGGCTGAAGAATAAAACACCATGTTTATAATTTTTAAACCTTTTATCAACAATAAGCATGTGAAATTTTGAGAAAATATATAATAAAACTTAAAACTTAACAAAAAGTGTTTTAATTTTGCAATTTTATTTTCACCCGACGTATCTCCTTTAATTTTTGATTTGATGTAGAGTGTTCACATACATTTTGGTAGCGTGACCGGTCAAAATGTCCCCGGTCAAAATGTCCCGGTCAAAATGTAAAATCAAATCAAGTATCAAGTATCAAGTTCATATATAAAAACAGTTTGTTGTTTTAAAAATCCAAAAGTTCACATATAAAAACAGTTTGTTGTTTTAAAAATGTTTAAAAAATCCAAAAGTTCACATATAAGTTCCCATATAAAAACAGTTTGTTGTTTTCAAACAGTCACAAAGCCTTCGTAGTTCAAATCAAGTATTCAAATGTTAGATAACATTGATGTTCAGCACTCTAGAAATATCAGTCAGATATTGCAGTCTTTCTCTGTTCGCATAATCCGAGACCATTGTGAACAGAGCCGAATCAATGTTTTTGTAAGTTTTCTTTTGTTTCCGTTGTTCACGGCCAAGTTCTCCTTGTCTCCGAAGCAGATACATGCTGTGTTGCTCGAGTTGTAGCTTCCTTGATAACATTTTAGCAGTCGGGTGGGCGATACCAACAGAGTTGTTGAACGCATTGTGCCACCCTTCCACTAAGTTATTGCTTCTTGGTTGTTTTAGGAGAACCTGACAGTGCTGGTTCCACATTGTTATTGGAAATCTTGGTGCTGCTCTTCGGTTTCTCCGGAGACGTCCGATAAAGTTGTCTTCGAAATAATCTACAATCGAATTTGGTAGATTGTAATCCGGACTATCGATCAGCGTTTCAAAGGTCTCTATGACGTCGTCAACGGGAACAAATGCCAGGGCGATAAGCTGTTTGACTTTTAGAGCAAACGCGGCATCTTGTTTTTATTGCCTCACTAATCCCACTTCCTTGCACATGCCTCAAAATACACTGCCCGAAGTGAAACAGACACCCAACAATTACAACAGTGGGAAATTTCGCCTGGAAGGCATGGATGGCAGCCAGCTCGAAATCAGTGACTAAAGTCTGAGGACTGCCGAGTTCACGAAGCGACGATACAAAATCAAGGAATCGACGGTAGACATCCTCACTTCGTCCTGGTAACAGTGCGTAAACGCAGGGATATGCACAATTTTTGTCCCATCCGTGTACCGTATACAGTTGATGAAACCCTTCAGGCGTCACGCGAAATGTTCCATCAGCAAACCAGCAAGCAGACTTCTGGAGAAATTGAAGATCCTCGTCAGCTGCAAAAATTACCATATCATCTCCTTCGTCTGTCCGCAGGAAACGATGTCCTTCATGCGTAAGTCGACAAATTTCATCGGTGGCAGCATTCTGTGAAGCTGCACGACGTCTTCTGACGTTTCGCGCCATGTAATATGTAATATCAAAAAATAGTTTGATTTATTAGGTAACAGGAATTACATCAATCAAGGTTTATCAAAGGTACGGGCAGAGCCGTACGCAAACAGCTAGTAACTTATATTATTATATTATTATTATAGCTATATTTTTCAAAATGACTTTTGGGCCATTTCTACATTTTGACATTTTGACCGGGGACATTTTGGCCGAGATATTTTGACCGGGACATTTTGACCGAGGACATTTTGACCTAGAACCTTTTGGTAGAGTAATGAATGTTTTGGACAAAACGTCCAAACGACTGATTAAATCATAAACATCTAAAATTATACAAAACTAACAATTTGGCAAATAAACAGCTCAATAGATTTTATTTAGTCTTCAAAGATTGTGTTATAGAACAATGATAAATGGAGCTACTTTATTAACTGAGCTTCAACCTCTCATTTAGTAACTTTGTATTTAGAAACAATATTTGTGATCGCTCACGTTGGCTCATATTTTTACAACTTCAACATTCGACGTTATGAATGAAAAAATTGCAGGCATCATTTTTTTAAATTCAAGTAACGAAAATTTTTCAATCAACCGGTGGATCTTGAAAAATTCTCAATTCTTCAACACAATTTTCCAATTTTAATTTAAAAATTGAACTTTAAACTTGAACTATACTTTGACAAAAAGTATCTGCGTCATAATATTATCACCTGAAGTCAATTTTTTTTCTACTCTTTTACAAATTATTTAAAAAATGAATATTATACATTTTATCTGTTTCAATTGAAACCACGAGCGGACCTTGATATCTTTAATGTATGTTTATTGATGCATATTTTAATCATTAAAATTTATTTAGTAATTTTTGTGTTAATTAATTACCGATGTTTAATGGTAGTTTCAATAATAAAAGAAGAGCACGGCACGTGAGGCGTTTGTGTTTTGCGCATGAGCGTGTAAACCTTTTGAATTTTATTCACCCAATAAAATTATTCTAGCAAAGAAAGTTAATGAACATTGTGATCATTATGATGTTAGTGATTGCAGTGATGTCATGGCACTCCTGTCAACTATGACATTTCCAGAAGCTCAATTCATGTTATTATGTATCTTTGGTGTAAAGAGACCTATATAAGGCTGCATCGAAGGTGGTTTTTTCATTAAGAGTGTCAAGACTGTATCTGTAATTCAACCAAGTCAAGTTTCAACACAAGTTAAGTGGTAGAAAAATTTTTTTGAAGGGGAAACTTCAACGTTATCTTCAGCAGCCACAACTCTCCCTAAGACAATGGTTTCATGGACAGATTCTGTTAGAGCGGTGGTGGTGTCCAATACAACAGCCTTGTCATCTGTGCCTGCAGTGACCGGTCCTACAATGTGGTTTTATTTGATTTTGAAAGCGCATATTGTTATTATAAATTGTGTGTTTGTGTTATTGTTTCTCTGTGTGTGTGTGCGTGTGTGGTTTTTTGCACTTGTTATGTATCTTTTAATAAATGTTTAATAATTCTTATCATTATTTCTTTAATTAATAACGAATAAATTAAATAGTTTATTAGAATAATTTTTTATTAGTAACTAGAATTTTAAAACTATCAAGCGGGGGCTTCTGTGATGTGTGAGCGTGTGAACGTGTTAAATTTTATCCACTCAATAAAATGATGCCGAATTGAGTTCTAACAAGTAAAGTTAATGAACTTTGATAATCATTATGATGTTAATGATTGCTGTGATGTCGTGACACTCATGCTAATAAAGTCATTTCCAGGACCTCGGCTTATAATATGATATTATGCAACTTTATGCGTTGGCGCCTAGCTTTCCTTCAATTCAAGTTCGGACTTAAGTCAAGTGTAGGAAGTTTTTGAAGCAGATTCAACTTCATTCAAAGTATCCCTCAATAAAATGGCGTCATGCATAGAAATGATAATGATAAAGATGGCGCTGATTTCCACGGCCTCGATAACTGTGACCGCAGTGACCAGGCCCATAATGTCGTCTCGTGTTTATGAACCACCACGATTTCAGCCGTTTCACAACAGAAAACGAAAAATGGTGGATGATGACGACAACAATCATGGAATTCCACGCAAAAGAATGAGGCTGGCGTGAACAAGACTGAAGAATAAAACACAATGTTTATAATTTTTAAACTTTTTTCAACAATAAGCATGTGAAATTTTAAGCAAATATATAATAAAACTTTGTTTAATAAATGTTGTTTAATTTTGCAATTTTATTTCGACCCCACGTATCTCATTTAATTTTTGATTTGATGTTGTAGAGTGTTCAAATACATTTTGCTAGAGTAATGAATGTTTTTGACGAAATGTCCTAACGACTGATTAAATCATGAACATCTAAAATTATACAAGACTAACAATTTGGCAAATAAACTGCTCAATAGATTTTATTTAGTCTTCAAAGATTGTGTTATAGAACAATGATAAATGGAGCTACTTTACTTAACTGAGCTTCAACCTTTCATTTAGTAGCTTTCAATTTCGAAACAATATTTCTGATTGCTCACGTTGGCTCATATTTTTTCAACATTCGACGTTATGATTAATAAAATTGCATACAACATTTTTTTAAATTCAAATAACAAAAATTTTTCAATCCATCGGTAAATCTTGACAAATTCTCAATTCTTCAAACGCAATTTTCCAATTTTAATTTAAAAATTGAACTTTAAACTTGAACTTTACTTTGAAAAAAAATATCTGCGTCATTATATTATCACCTGAAGTCAATTTTTTTCTATTCCCTTACAAATTATTTAAAAAATGAATATTATACATTTTATCTGTTTTAATTGAAACCACGAGCGGACCGTGATAACTTTAATGTATGTTTATTGATGCTTAATTCAATCATTAAATATTATTTGATAATTTTTTTATTAATTAATTACTGATGTTTAGTGGTAGCTTTAATAATAAAAGAAGAGCACGTGAGGCGTCTGTGTAGTGCGCATTTGCGTCTAAACATGTTGAATTTTATTCACCCAATAAAACTATTCTAGCAAAGAAAGTTAATGAACATTGTGATCATTATGATGTAAGTGATTGCTGTGATGTCGTGGCACTCCTGTCAACCATGACATTTCCAGAACCTCATTTTATGATATTATGTATCTTTGGTGTTAAGAGATCTATATAAGACTGCATCGAATGTCGTAGTTTCATTAAAAATTGTCCAGCCTGTAATTCAACCAATTCAAGTTTGAACACAAGTTAAGTGGAGTAATATTTTTGAAACGGCACTTCAACATATCTACAGCAGCTAACACAAGACAATCTTACTAAGACAATGGTTTCATGGACAGATTCTGTTAGAGCAGTGGTGGTGTCCAATCCAACAGCCTTTTCATCTGTGCCTGCATTGTCCGGACCTATAATGTGGTCGCGAGTGTGCGATGATTCAGCACACTCCTTATCGTCTACAAAATTAAACGTAGCCGATTTAAATTTTTCAGACTGGCTGACGTTCGCAGAAAATTTTGCAATTGTGTGGCAAACGGATACGGTAACAGCAGTTATGGCGCTGATGCCAATGGAAATGTCATCCGTAGCTGCAGTGGCCGGGCCAGTAATGTCTTCGAAGGTGTTTGAGACGTCATCACGACTTTCATCGCTTCACAGCAGAAGAGTGGAAAGTAGAAAACGAAAGCTAAATGATGACTACAATGGTAATCCATATAAAAGAATAAAATTGACAACACCAACGTAAATGAATAGATAATCAAAACAGGGGAGGGACGCAAAGTTTATAACTTTTTTCAACCTTTCATTTATATTGTCTTAATGTGGAAAATATTTAAAAAAAAATAGAACATGTTGTGAGTGTTTTGTTTTAAATTTTAATTTGACTTTTTGGAACATTTGAAAATTTGGAACAAAATGTTTAAATTGATGATGAAATCATAAATATCTTAAATTATAAAAAAAACCAATAAACCAACAAATAATGTTGGTTAATTGATTTATTAATTAGTTAGTGCTCAATCGAATTTGAAATTTAGATGGATTCTGGGGTGAGCGATAAGGATGCATATCCCGTAGCATCGAATTTCGTTTAAAAAATGTTTTTCGGACTACTAATTTCGAAAATCAATTTTTTATATAATATAAATTGTAAATAAATTAAAGTTAATGTAGTGGCGATAATTTATATTGCTAACTGGTTGGCAGGACGGTCAATCTGGCGCCACAAAAGAAGAGGACGTGGGTGCCGTCGTCGCCCATCGAAGCGGCTCCACCAGAACCAGATGGACCGTTGTGCTATGTAATTGAACCACAAACTCCGGGCAGCAGTCATGATTTCGGCAAAATATCCGTCTTCAAAATTCACTAATTTTTTGGCAAAGCTTTACATTAGTGCCTCAAAGCAAACGAAATTCAAGTTAATAAGTATAAGTGAGAGTATGTTAAAGGGTAAATATGTCTAAAAGTGAATTGATATTAAGACTATTAATTATAACTGTTAAAATTTTTAATGATTTAAAGTGAAATACTGAAAATAATTTTTAAATATTGTAAATTAAAACATTTTTTTAACAGTCATCATTTATTTAATATTTTTATAGTGTTAAAGTCGTAATTTTGGCATGCTTTTAAAAAGAAAGTTTTTACATTGTAGGGCTGTAGGCATTAAAGTAAACCCCCATGCTTGCCTGGTTATGTGCAGTTGACATTGAAATAAACTTCCATGTATTTATTTGCACGACCTTTAACATTTAAAACTTAACATGAGGCATTAAAAAAACTTAAAGCATATATTTGCATGAATTTTAACATAGCGTTATTAACATAAATTCACTTTTTCGACTTTTTGAAACATTTCGCCAAAATTATTAAAATTTTGAATAAAATGTTAAATTTGATGTTGAAATCATATACATTTAAAATTTAAAAAAACTAATGACCCAACAAAAATGTTGATTGTTCAATCGAATTTATTTAACACTAAATGTTCGTAAATTTTAAATCGAATTAACAAATAACTGCACTTGACCTCTCTACTAAGCATTTTATAGTCTCAATTTCGAAACCATTTTTGTAATAATTCACGTTTGCAAAATTTGTTCAACTGCAACATTTGACGTTAAGATTACAAAAAAATGTCCACATCATTTTCTTCAAGTATAATGAACATGCAAATTTGATTAAGCTTTGGTTTAGTTTACAAGCTGAAATTGATATTTGTCCATTGAACAACAGACTAATTCAACTGAAATGACTGATAATTTGAATGAAGCCATGTCATATTAAATAAGATTTTAATTGAAAAATAAGTCTGAAATATTATTTAATTTAAAAATTAATCAATACTTCATAAATCAATTGTTTTCTATTTAAAATTTTCTTAGAAATAACAACGAGTTATTATTATTTTGGTTGAATGGTCTTTCCTGGAATGTCCAACGATTGATCATTTATCACAACTACTACATTTAGTAAAAATCGGGGTAAATTTTTCCAATTTTCGAAAGATCTTGAAAAAATTAACTAGCTGTTTAAATAAAAAAATTTTTTAAACCACGAGTCCCATTAAATTCATTTGATTTCAATTCAATGTCTTAAGTTAATAACTTGAAAGAAACATAAATCAATTAAAAAAGCACTGTTGCACTTTTTCCTCGGTTCAGTGGTATCAACCGCACTCAAACAGCGTATATTATCTATGAATATATGCCATACGACGTTAGGCGGAGTTTTTTCATCACATTTGAACATTGCTATACAACTTTTTGATTTAATTTCATGTTTGGTTTCAACCGTTTATGGAGATCTCTTGAAATTTTGATGATTCTTATATTATTTCTGTTTTGATTGTACCATTGTGTCAATCAGGCCCAGACGGATGAAATAATGATAAGGTCAGGAATAAATTTTAACTAAGCTCTGCATTTTCAAATGGGCGAAACAAAATTTTATAATACTAAGGGCAATTTTTTAAGTAAACTTGTCGTTAAACCAAAAGTCCAGATTCTATCATGTAAATAGGGCTAACGCCATCTTAATGGTCTCACTCTTAATGTGTTAAACAACGACCCAGGCTAATCATACACTTAAGTAGTTTTATTTTTTTAAAGTTCGGTCACCAAAAAATAAATTACGATGAATAAAATTCATGTGTATTATAATTTATAATTGAAAAATTCAATTAGTCATAATGTCATTGAGTGACAACGTTAAGTTATGGGGATCAGTAGCACATGCCAATGAAGCCGGTCCCTATCATGTTGGTCTTGATGCATTTCTTGTCGACCGGACACGTTGTTTCCTGGATAGAACATAACAATAATAACAATAACTATAATAATAATCATATTTATTAGTTATTAATATACTATTCATAATATATTATATATTATCATTATTAATTAATATTATGAATATAATCGAAATAATCCTTATAATTTTTCTTTCATCCTAAGTGTTATTTGTATTGTTCCTCATAATTCCACAAGTAAAATATTTATCCTGTTGTTACTACAACTACAACAACAACAACTAATACTACTACTCTGGCTGCTGCTACTACTACTGCTACTACTACTACTGCTGCTACTACTGTTATTATTATTATTTTTCATTGTTTTTTGATCTTATTAAAAAAAATTTCCATTATTATTATTATTATTAACTTTGCATGGGTCAACGCAGGAGCAGGTCTGGCAGTTGTTGGGGTCCCTGATGTAGCCACTCACCGAACATTTGTCAGCGCACGTGACCGCCGGACAGGAAGTGACTTAGAATAGGTTTTTTTATTATTATTTTTATTATTAAAAATGTTTTTAAAAATTTACTCATTAATGATATTTTTATTAACACACACGCAACACACACACGCAACACACACACACACACACTCTCTCTCTCTCTCTTTTTCTCTCTTTTTCTTTTTCTCGTTCTCTTCCCCTTTAATTTGGATAACCCCATCCCCCGACGTACATGGTTCACAGACGGCAGATTTGAGTCCGCAGGGAGTGAACGTGCAAGTTGGAATGGGCTTGATTGTGCACATCTGGCCTGCAGGGCATAGAAATTTCTGAATGATATGTTTGGAATCAAATTATAATATTTTATAATTATAATAAAATAATTATTATCATAATTAGCTAACGTCAGTGGGGCAGCCAGACAGATCTTGGACGCACGAGCATTCGTAAAACTTCTCAGTGCCTTTGAAGTGGACTGGGTACGGATTGTTGTACTTCACACACTCTGGACAGGCTGAATATATTTGTTTGTTCGTTTGTGTGTTTTTGTGTGTAATGTGTGTGTGTAATAATGTGTGTGTGTGTGTGTGGCGTGTGTGTGTGCGTGTGTTTGCCAGTGTTTAGGAACGTATGTCTGTTTTTGACTGTTTATTTTTGTGTTTATAATGAATAAACTAGTCGAAAGGTTGAAAATTGATGATCTCTTCTCTGTTTTTTTTTTCTATGCTGTATCGTTGTTACGTTTGCTCATTTTGTAATTTATTCTTTCATTCATTTCTTCATTTATTGATTCATTTATTGATTCATTGATATATTCATTCACTGACTCAATTCATTCATTCATTCATTCATTCATTCATTCATTCATTCATTCATTCATTCATTCATTCATTCATTCATTCATTCATTCATTCATTCATTCATTCATTCATTCATTCATTCATTCATTCATTCATTCATTCATTCATTCATTCATTCATTCATTCATTCATTCATTCATTCATTCATTCATTCATTCATTCATTCATTCATTCATTCATTCATTCATTCATTCATTCATTCATTCATTCATTCATTCATTCACATTTATTCATTCATTCATTCATTCACATTCATTCATTCACATTCATTCATTCATTCGTTCATTCGTTCGTTCGTTCGTTCGTTCATTCGTTCATTCTTTCATTCGTTCATTCGTTCGTTCCTTTATTTATTCATTCATTCATTCATTCACTCTTTCATTCATTCACTCACTCATGCAACTGACCACAAGCGATGACTTGAAGCACGCTGACCGCAATTATTACCCTTGCAAACATCTAAAAACAAATTTAATGAATGAACGACGAAATTAATGAATGAATGAAGGAACGAACGAACGAATGAATGAATGAATGAATGATCGAATGAATAAAATTAATATTAATTATATTCATTAATATTAAATTAACAAAAATAAAAACATTAAAAGTAATAAACAATAACAAACCGTGAAAGAGTTAATTCAGCACAAAATGAATTTCTCGTACTGATGAAATGCAGTTTTCTTGATGACTTTTATACCATTCAAACCTACCGCTACATCTACTCTTTCTCTATCTCTCTCTCCCTCTTTCTCTCTCTCTCTTTCTCTCTCACTCTCTCTCATTCTCTCTTTCATATAGATATTTTTCAACATAAATTTTATTTCTTTTTAATTACTTTATATTTTTTACGATTAATAGTTTAACATTTTTAATAAAGATGGAAAAATTATCGGTAGAATTATGCGAAGAATAAAAAAAACCATTCTAGTTGGGCGGGGTTGCTCTAATCGCCATCATCGTCGTCGTCATCATCATCGTCATCATCATTGTCGTCATCATCATCATAATCATCATCATCAGTAGCTGCACAGTGCATTTGTTAACATTATCATTGCTACCATCATCATCATTAATTTAAACAAACGCCATCAGCATCACCATTTTTTTCATCATCATCATCATTATCATCATCATCAACATTTCCATCATTATCATGCTCATCACCGATACAATCGTTATCATCAATGTAATTTTCATATCGTTATCATCATCGCCTTGGTAGTCGATTTATCATTAAAAAATTTACGTCCATATTTCATTATCATTGTTTTTGTTATCATCATCAACATCATCATCACCATCATCTTCATCCTCGCCATCCTTCTTCTCCTCCTCATCAACATCCTCATTATCATTATCATCATCGCTACCATCATCATCATCATTCTCATTATCATCATCATCGTCATCCTCCTGCCTATCATCATTCTCATTGTCACCATTACCACCATCATCACCACCATCGTCATAATCATCATCATAATCTTCATCATCAGTTCAGTATCTGCAAACAACGCAGCATCATCATCGTCAGTGGTAAAGAAATCAAAAAATAACATAACGTCACGACATGCTACATGCTGCAGATGTCATGTTATTCAATACATACATCATATACGTACAATACAGACATAATACATATGTATATAATTATATGCATATATTTATACGTATATATTTATATGTATATATTTATATGTAGATATTTATATGTAGATATTTATATGTATATATATATAGAGAGAGAGTGATATATATATATATATATATATATATATATATAATTATTTATTTTTATATCATTGAACCGCGACCTTTGCAAAACAGCTTGCTAGGTCATAACAATGGATTATGTTATTTATATTTACTATAATAAAAAAATTTTATTAAAAGGAAAATAAGAAGCGGTATAAATGATGACAATAAGAAAAAGGTGTGTATATATTCAATAAATAAATAAATAAATATATATATATATATAAACGTTAATATATATATATATATATATATATATATATATATTACTTTCAATAAATTACAGTTTTAATTGATTTTGTAATAATAAATTCGGTTTTGTAGTATTATGTTTAGATTTTGTTCATGCGACCGTCATGAAGCTTCGGGACTGCCACACTATCTACCCAATTACATATTTTTGAATTTTTGTAATGATAGGTATGTATATGTATATGTATGTATCATCATATATGGAGAAATATAACTTAATTTGCGTTCGAGATTGCTTCAATTGTAATCTACGACTTTATGGGTTGGGCGAAAAAATTGGCTTGGATTTAATCTAGAAAGTGAAAGCCCAAGCACCCAGACACTTATTTCTATCTCTATCCTAACTTTCATTATATATTTATTACAGGAAAGTTAATGCTAATCACATATCATTTCCTTTTTTAATGCAATTGCTTCACATACATCAACGACACACACACACGCACATATACATTCATACACACACACATACACACTTACATATACACACACTCATACACACACATATAAACATACATTTACTCATACACACGCACACACACACATATACACATACACACTTTTACACACGCACACACACACATATACATACACACATACACACACAAACACATAGCATTGTATGAGATGAGATCAGGTCTCTTGACATTTAAACCTGACTGGGCGTATCCAAACATGAAGCCACAACGCCGATCTGAACGAGCAGATTTTTTACTTTAAAAATATCTCTACGACGATGATCGTGATAAATCTGATAATATCAAAGATCACATCGATTAGATTATGACGAAGAAAATGATGATAATGATGTGTATGTATGTGTGTGTGTGTGTGTGTGTGTGTGTGTGTGTGTGTGTGTGTGTGTGTGTGTGTGTGTGTGTGCGTACGTACGTGAAATGCACTTCGTTTGCAATTAATTATTAAATAACTTTTATTTTAGTAACAAATCAAATGTTTGGATAATTTTTTTTATTTACATAAAAAGAAATGTTGTAACTTTGGTAGTGTTATTACATTATTACATATTGTTTAGTACAATTTTTAATCTTATTAATTATTTACAATTTTGTCATTATCACAAATGGAGGTGGGTGGGAAGTGTGATGACTTCATGCTTGCTACAGTAAATTGTATAAATGCTAGGTATAATTTCACGAGAAACATCATGTGAATTTGCGTTTGAAATTGCCTTGGATGTAATCTAAAAAGTAAATACAGAATTGAAGATCAACAAAATCCAGTGAGGCACCTCGACGTTGTACATTTACGTTGCCTGAATTTTATTTCTTGTGGTGTTTTCTTTTAATCTTTATTAAACCGACTTTCTTTCTTTTTTATCACCTATCGTTAATAATGAAAAATGTTTTAATAGTTCAAATTAAAAAAATTATTATTATATTGAATTAAAAAAGTTATTTTTTTACTTATTTTTAATTAACGTTTGTTTGACTATCGGAAACTGAATTTATTGAGGACTCTGGGAAGAATTAGGAACATGTCCGTTTTTTATTTTTCATTTTTAAAATATTTTTTAATACCGTGTTTTTAGGAAGATAAATATGTGTAGTGATATGCAACCATCTTTAATACTGAAAATAAATGACAAAAATTTAAGTCGGATAGGACTCAGTAATTTTATTGTAGACAAGCAATTAAAATAAAATTAATTATTTAAATAATGTTATGTTAGTTATGTTGAAGTAAAATTGCATAATTTTTTTATTATGTTTCATTTTAATACTAAGAAACAATTAAATTGACTGATTTCAAAATTTTTTTTAAATATTTTTCATTTATCAGGGATATTTTAGAAAAATTATGTGGCAAAAGTTAAAAATTTTTTTGGGTCTCGATGCCCAAAGCCGGTAATTTTACCTGGAGTTGGAGTCGAAATTTTTCTGAGGGACGGGAGTCGTATATATTTCATCCGACTGACGCCCTACTCTGTTTTTAAATTTTATTTTAATCGCCAGTCTACAATAAAATTACTGAATTTAACCGACGGAATCTATTTACCTCTAACAACTCTGTTCGGTAATGTTTAAAGTATCCGAAGAATTTAGGTAATGTTTGCACAAATTACCCGACTAAATGTTTTAATACTTTAATTAAATTTTTAAACTTTAATGAATGTTATTAAATGAATTTCAATGAATTTTTTAAAGGAATTTTGTCATTTTAACCGATTACAAATATTGTTTTGAAGTTGGAACTAACTCAGTCATTTGCTAATGTGCTCTAAAATTTAAAAATATTTTTTGAAATAAAATCTACCGAACAATCAGTATATTTGTTATCATATTGGTTTGTATTAATTTAGTTTACATTCAAATGAATTCGCTCTACGTTCGCCAACGTTCTAGCGGAAAGTTTGAGAGGCCCACACAGTAAACTTATAAAATTAAAATAAAAAATCTTTTTATAAAGAAATATTCAACTCTTCTTCGACAATAAACTAAACGCTAAATTTATTTCAGAACTACTAAATAACCCGAAGTTCAGACTGTAATGGTACTTCGAAATTTGACGTTAGGTTATTTATTGGTCCGAACAAAGATGCATAATAGCACAGACCTACAAATGTGTTTGCTAAATTACTCCCTTACTATGCAATTTCTAACATAATATTATACAATATATTCTTCGTTACAATTAAAGTTAGCAATATTGATTACATTTATTATCAATAATAATTACAATTATTGTTGGCAATAAGTTTAATAATTCGGCAGAAAAAGTTTACTTGGAGTAACATATTTGATTTGACATTATTTTCTGCTACGTACATTCACACAAATCCGATCCAACTCAAATATTCATATTCAAATCTGCTGTTAAATGAAATGAATGATTGAATTGCCATTTTTTTAACCTTTTTAAAACCGACACATAAGGATGAACAACAGAGCACTCCGATTTCCAAAATTGAAAGTGCGTGATGGAGGGAAGTATTCAGACACGGATTCAATTGGTAACTTGGAAACAAATGAATTTTCTAGTCAGTCCTGTTATTTTATTTTTCGGCTTTGTACGGATTTTTCAGTAAAAAATTCAAAATATTTATAATTGTTTCAAATGATTTTTATAAAAATTTGCCGTCGTAACCCAATTCTCTCTTAACGTCTCATTCATCTTTTCGAGAATGTGGGAGTCACGTTAGGCTAAATAAAATTCTCAGTTAATTTGCGAGCCTTTAATTTTCGTCCTCTTATCACAAATATTTTAAACTAAAATATTGTATAAAAATTCGCACCCAAAAGCTTCTAAAACAGTTGCATACAGCCTTTATAAAAATACTTATTTTATTGAAAGTCGTAGCCTATAGCATAATTAATTATTCAAGTTAACATGTATCAGACAACTGATAACAACTCTAAATGTATTTTTCTATATCAATTTTTCATTTAATTATTCATTTAGATATACAAGAAATTTTTCGTTATTCTCAATTATTTCTTGACGTGGATTCGTTGAAACTTGTGCAGCATCGCAAGCTCACCTCATCCAAGCACCACATTACGGCACAAAGTTTGAGACAAACTATTCATAGGTGTAAAATGGAAGGATGAATGGAACAAGCCGGTGAACCTCCTACTTGCTCAAAGTAATTAAGAAAACAGTAAAAAAATGATAAAGTCAAAGTGGAAACAACATGATAATAATCAAAAAATTACAAATTAGCAACTCTAAAATAACTCATTTATGAAATCGCAATAAAACGGATAATGATACATATACAGCGAAAGCAGAAGTCACTATAAAGATCAATCAGCGATCTACACGATTGCTAAGAACCAAAACGTTGTAACTATACGATATCAGTTATAATACCACCCATTTTCCAGATTTTATTGTAAGTTATATGCACGAAAACAATTACCTTTTTCAGATTTTAACTAATTCAAATTAATTTCATGAAAACAAATAAATTTTTTTAAAGATGAATCAGTTTTATCTTATAAACCTTATCAAATTCCACAAATTATTAAATGCTAAATCAAAACGTTACTGTCAGTAGCACAATTAATTGTGCAAGAATCAAGATTATCACATGAAAACAAAAGACGTGTTTGTGAACACATTTATTCAAATTTGTGACCAAGGTAAAGGTTAAAATATAATTTGATTGACATTTTATAAAATAAAACCCCAATACCATTGTTTAAAGTCATCAATTAATTAAGGTAAAATAAAGTTCTTCATTGTACAGATGATTATAAACCACAAATCTTTAATGAAGCCATCAGTTCATCATCAGCCTTGGTTCACCTGGTGAGTAATGAAAAAACCAGCAATTTAACAAACACTTAAAAAAGCTAACACATAAAATTAAATTTATAAAAATTAAATCAAACGTGAATAAGATAAATCTAACATTAAGTAAAACATCAAAAATTAAATTTGGCATATTTATTCAACACAAACTGCACCAACGGACTAAAAGTTATAAAATTTATGCATGCAATTGTTTGACAATGTTTACTACTTGGAATTGAAACTGGGTTCCTTAACAATTATGCCTTATTTATTCAATAAAAGATTCAAAATCTGTAGACCTAAAGAATCTATTAACTCTATCAATAAATGAATCAGACAGAGATAATAATCCAGATTTTCAAAAATAACTACAAATATTTGTAACTATTATCCCAGCATGAATGAAATGTTATAAATTATTTACCGTATGTATGTAGGGTTTGGTGTAAAAACTAAATAAATTATAACAAAAAATTAATATTGGTAGTATTTAATACAATAATAACAATATTAATAAACAAGAAAAAAATGAACACAGAACAAACAAGAAAAACAATACAGACTCTAATAAGCTATCAGCAAAGGGGACGCATCCCCACCATGTTCTCAGTAGCTGTGGTTGGCAGTTCGACCACTTTTTTCAGAAGATCAGTTAATGGAGAGAGACATGAACAACAAACTCCAAATGGTGAAAGTAGGATGTAGAAAAAGGCAAGCAGAAATCCCAAGGGCCATGCTAGAAATATTAGTATCAAGAACCATAAGATGGCATAACAAAGATCAGGACATCCAGCCATCTCTAAATACAAAAAAAAATATCAATTAATAAGAAAATACATTTAATTTTTAATAATATGAAATAAGAACTATAAAAGTAGTTTATATAAGATATTTAATAACTAATTTAATTTTAATAGCTTTCGTTTTGAATTTATTTAGATTTAGCTGTATTAGCATATGAATTATAAATTTTCAAAATATGTTAGTTTTTTTTTTAGGTAAAAAAAAATTTTAAGTTAAATTCGTGGTTCTGTTTCCAACTTTGAAAACAAATATTTTCTTTTCGTAAAATACAATGAGAATTTAATAAAATTTTAGTTTATAAAAATGTAGCCGTAAAATTAGGCGTAAAAATAAAAACTAAAAAAGGCCGTTCCAGCTGGCCACATTGAAAATAAAAATTAATAAAATTTAAAATAGGTGGTTGGCTCAATCAAACATAGTTTCCAGAATGTATTAAAGTAAAAAAATGTTTAAAAAAGCAAGATATACCTTTCTGTTTGAGATAATTGAATTCAGAAAAAAAATGTTAGCTTCCAAAAGTACAATCGGCGATCAAATGAACGAAAGCGAGCACCGAATCAAGCCGAATTTAAAGAAATGCAGACGACAGCCACAATTTCGAAATTAGAAGTTTAAAAGTATGGAAAAACAAAACAATTTTATTTATTCAATTTCAACAATCAATCAAATTTGTATAGCCCAATTTATAAAAATTGGGCTATAAAGAAAGTAGAATATAACATATATTATATATATATTATTATATATTATATTATATAACAAATTATACAACATAATAAGATATATTATATATATGTTATATTCTATATATACGACTGGACTAACCCAAAGTTCGTATAACAAACAATTATGAAAAAGTACAAAAAATTAAACAAAATTAAAAAACTAAATAACAACAAATTTAACAAAATGAAATAAAAATTATATATTATATTATGAAAAAGAAAATGAAAAAGCATTTTCAGTCCTGTTTCTCCGCCTATCGGGGATGATCTTCCAAAGGATAAAAATGTCTCAATTTTATAAGATCGCTCCAATTTTATAACATTTTGTGGCAGTTATAGGATTAAAATTAATTTGGAAGAAAATTGGCGTTTTATTTAAAAAAAATATTGGCGGGCGGGCAAAAATTTTTTAAAGGACCTTCATTCAAGCGTCAAATATATAAATTAATAAATTTTATTTTTAAACGTTCTTAATAATAATAATAATAATAAAATAATAAAATGATAAAAAAAAGTTATTTGTGCAGCGCCCTACGCATAGCGTCAGAGACGCCAGGATAAACAACGTCAGCACGGCCAGCAAAGGCCCGTTCGAATAGATGCTATTCCAATCTCTTCTTAAACATTTCTATCGATGTTTGTTGACGGATGATGAGTGGCAAAGTGTTGATTAACAGATGAGCGAAAGCGAATGAGTTTGTGAAGATATGGTGGTTGAGTGCTGTTCTTTCAAGTTAACATTGATTTATTGCCAACGTTTTATATTATAAGCATTAATTAATTATACGTGTGTGGTTTAGTTATTTATTTATTTTTTTTTTTGAAAAGTTTATCTGGTCAGCCAATTATATTTTAGAGTTATTGCATGTTTGCTTAGACGGTAGACGTGCCAAGTCGTTGTGGCGTGGTGACCTAGTTCGAACGCTATCAACCCGAAGCTCATAACGTATTATATGACTTGAGAGCGCAATGCCATTGATAGCGCGTAATTACGAAATGCAATAATTTAATTCCAGACGACAAAAAACAATGAATAAACCCAGAAAAACAAATTTAATTATTTCATTTAACAAGTTTAGAAGCGGAGTTGAATGTGGAAAAATAATAAACCCATGCAAAAAGTTTTCACATTTTTTTATGTTGACAATGATTTTATTCTCATGAAACATTTTGATGTGAAAGATTGAAGCAACTACACATTATAAACTGCCGCGATATATCCAGCTGATACACTCAATAGATCCGTGTTTAATAAAATAATAATAAAAATCATTCAAAGACATCAGTCAATTCGAATTAAAATATTTAGCTTCTTTTTCAAAAATTTCTACGAAAAACACGAAGTTTCATAAAGTGTTGGTGGCTCCTTGAAGTTCAGCAAATCAGCATTGTTTACTTTCGGCATATCACTTAGTGCTTTAAGACTGTAATAGCGCTGTGGTGAGTTGTGGATGTTGTTCAAGCAAGGATGGTCGTGATGGTAGATCTTTTGCTGATCTGCCAGCATCATGTTCTCAGTTTCTATAACGTTTGCAACATCCAGGAAGGAATCATCCAATCCAAGGACGATCGGCGGAGACTGAAATGCTTTCCTGGAGACCTTACTGGACATGCAGCTGCTTTGATATGTTGCCGGTCTTATATTGTTGTTGTTGTTGTCGTTGTTGATTGAATTGTTGACGCAGTCCCTTGAGTCTAGAACAAGCCAGTTATTGTGCAAAGGTTGGCTTTCGGAGTTCATGGCGTTGAGTCGTGTCATCTGAATGGATGGTGGGTATGTGCTGTTGGTGCTGCTGTTGGAAGTTACTGGAACCTGGAACCTCGGTTGTATTTGCTGTTCCTTGGGTGAGCTGTAACCACCAGAGAATGGGTTGTTTTGACGTTGCCTGCGATTTTTGTGAAGGTTTGTGGTGACAGTGGAAAATATCTGATTATTTTTATTTGATGGATTGATGAACATAATAAATAAAAAAAATCATGCCGGCATCTAGCTATTTTTAACAAATTTATTTTGTTTGAACTTCTAATTCATCATTATTTTATAAATCAACAAAAAACAACAATCCCAAATAAAAAATTAATTGATTTCGAATGATGCAATAATTTCATAAAAATAAGAACAGGAACGATAAAAACTCTAAAAATTTTGAGGAAAGGATTATATGATATCTTAAAGAAATAAATTGAAAGGATTTCAGATGTGACATGCTCCATTTTAGTTTTCTTTATCATTCCTCTCTTCTTTTGTATTCGCATAACAAAATAATAATGGAACAATCGAATGTTTGATATCTTCGTTTGTATGGCTCTGGCATTTTTACCAACCGTTGTTGTAATATAACGCGACATCAAACATGTGTGTTTAGGTGAGCATGTGTGTGCATTTTAGAGTTAGTGGATTTCATTAAATTATTTAACCACTTTTTAGATATTTTTCTTTTGAAATAATAAAGAGTGAAACTTGAAAATGAATTTAATAAAAAAAAATTAATGACCGTTTGAGATAGAGCGTGATGAGGCATAAGAGGAAGCCTCCGATCACGATCCCCATGGCAACGCCTATAGAAACGGCTAGCAACACACCTTCAAACATTCATTTCATCTATTATTCAATTTTTTTCATTATGTTATTTTTAAAATTAGTTTGTATTTTGGGTCAAATCTTTTAAAAATGGTATTTAAAAACAAAGAATTTTTTCCAATTTATGCAAGCAGCATTTAGTCGGTGAGGTGACACCATGTCCACGGATTTATTCATTCATTATTGGTGATCGGTTTCAAATTTAGTAAATTTTATATTTTATTTTAATCTGTCAATTTTTTAAAATATAAATTTATATTCTAAAATAAATAATAAAAAATAACCAAATGGAAATGAATCTTCGGCATTGAACATTTGACCAAGACTCCAGCTGTTGAAAGAATCTGAAAAAAATAGTTCGAGAAATGTGTAGCAATTAAATATTTTTTCAAAATGAATTCTGAATGACTGAAACAAAATAAACAATCGTTGAATATTTGCAAAATTTTCATGAAGAATTATTTCCAAATAATGTACAGTAGGGAGCACAGAACGAACCAGAGTAACCCGCGGAACAGTTGCCAACTTCTCCCGACCACTCGTTGCCCCTGCAGACCAGGTGCCACTTCTGTGAGGTGCTGTTGCAACGAACTATCAAACTGTCCCCTGTCTTCTGCTGCCAGCTGTTTGCCGAAGCTCTCAACGTTGGACATCCTACAACTGTTTCGCATTATTTTTTGTTTAGTTCGTTGTTAAAGGTCATTTGTAGAATCAACGCTGTCATAGTTGTGAAGTTAAAAAAAATTCAAAGTTCATAATAGTTCGACGAAGTTAAAACAAAAATAAAGTTTTCAAAAGTTCGAAGTGCGACTACTTTTACGTCAATGGCAGTCAATATTGTAGATGCAAACAGTTAATCAGTGAGTCAGTAATCAGTTGTTCAATATGGACTCAATTCTATTCATTGTCAGTGTCAGTGGCACTGCTGCTGCTGTGTGCTGTAACTTTTTGGTTTTAACTCATAGGCAATTATTGCTTGCATTTTTGAAGTGATCATTTGAACATGAACTTCATGAAGTTCAAAAAAATTCAAGACAATAGTAAAGTTCAGAAAGTTCGAACGTCACAACTATGGCCACTGTTATATTATTAAACCGATAAATAGCTTAACTTTGTTTTTTATTAGGTAAAAGGCTTATTTATTTGTAATTAGATTCATTTGAAAATTTAGAATTCTAACTTTTATTAAACTTTTCAAATATTTTAAACAAAGACATCAAAAGATAGAATGATCAAATGAAAAAGAATTTACCAAAACAAATTTTTTTAACTTTTATAATAATTGCAATGTTAACTACGATTCAATGGATATCATAACCTAAGCACGTAATATTAAACAAGTAGCAACAGCGTTCAACACTTCACCATTGAACTCCAAGATAAAAATTCCGAGCTCTCTCAGCATGTGAACATCTGTAAATTCAATTCGGATGATGTGGAAGTTGGTAAGCATGAGATGGTGGTCCCTGGTGGCATCGTTCTGGCAGACCGTAATGGATCGCTTGCCTTCCGCACCATCTACCACAAAACCTATCTCGAAACAGGCTTTGTTGTTGGTGGTGGTGTGCAGGATGGCGTTACTACTACTGGAATCGTCCGCACCGTACTGGTACAACTGCTTGTTGAGACTGTACGACGACTTTGGTCTGCTCCAGTTTTGTTTGTTCTGCTGCTGACCAATAATGTCGTTTGATATTTATTGCTATTAAAAACAATAACATTCTATCATTTTGATTTTTAAACCTCTTTTTTCACACATTCCAAAAAAATACGTGTCACTTTCTCCATGTTCAACACGCTTATACTTATCTTAAAATACAAATTAGCTGAGATATGTAGTATCAAAAGTGCCTGTTTTATGTGCGAGTATGAGCAGACACAAACAACTAAAAGATTATTAAACAGAGCAAGGAATCACGTTGAAATAAAAAAATCTTAAGCAAGCACTGAAACCTTATAAAGTTTTAATGAAAAGATTTCCATATATTAATTGTTATTTTTCAAATAACCTCAAATTTTTTGTACAATTGTTGCAGCACGCTATGCATGGTCAAGTTAATTCTCTGTCCAGGGAGGGCCTCGATGACCCACGGACATTTGGTTTCCGATGACTGGTCAGTTGATGCAATCACGTGACTGATAATATAACCGTGGTTGAGATTTGTAATCTTTTGATAAGAAGATTGCAAACATGCTGTTTGGTTAGGAGCTATCACTGTATGGGTGGTTGAATAATGGGTTGGTTGGTTGATTGGTTGGATAGTTAGTCAGTTGGTATGTTAGCTGAATGGTTGGATGGTTAGTTTTTGTTATGGTTCTATCTTAATTGTAGTTATCTGGTTTATTTTTCATTTGAAATTTGTTAAATGGCTTGTTAATACAGTTTCGTATTGAATTAAATCACGCCAAATTGAATTTATATCAATAATTATGGATAACAACTCTTGAAATCTATTAAAATATAAGGCTAATAAGAAAACACTTGAATAACAATATTAAATTTTCTAATCAACTTATATAAGTATCAATAACAACAGCTACAACAACAACAACAACAACAACAACAACAACAACAACTACTACTACTACTACTACTACTACTACAACAACAACAACAACAACAACAACTACTACTACTACAACGACAACAGCAGCAGCAGCAGCAGCAACAACAACAACAACAACAACTAACAACCCGGTAAGCAGAGGTAAGTAACTTCGAGATAAGATGTGAAGTCGGAAGGGCATGGATGGGTCTTGTAAAGGTCAGGGTCAGGAACCTGGTTTACCATGTTTTATACTACTATTACTACTGCTACTACTACTACTACTACTACTACTACTACTACTACTACTACTACTACTACTGCTGCTACTACTACTACTACACTACTACTAATAATAGTAATAATATTAAATAATAACAATGAGAATAATAATAATGGCGGCGCGATGGTGTAATGATTAGGTGCCTGGCATTGTTGACGCAGTGTCCGGGTTCGAATGCAAAAAAGATCCCAGCCTATCACATGCATGCAGTTTGGTGATGAGATAATGATGTGATGACGAATACGGTGGTGATAATGATAGTATGATATAATGGGGTTTGGACGGAAGTGACGACAATGACGTCATGAAGATGCTAATATGGTGACGGTAACTTAATGATGAGAGGATAATGATGATAGTGACGTAATGATGATTAGGACATGAGTGAGTTAATGACAAAAAGAAAGGAGTCAGTGAGAAGATGAGGAATTATTGAAAACAACGGTGGAAGTGTGATTGATGTTCAGCGTTCCGATTCTGACCATCCTGATGTATTATACAAAATTATGATGAATGTAGTGATGTCTCGGATGATGGAGATGATGATGATGGGGATGATGATGATGGAGATGGAGTTGATGATGATGGAGATGATGATGGTCGTGATAACGTTTATCTTACATGATGATGATAAAGTAGAGGAGAAGACGACGATGGTGATGAAGATGATGATGGTGATAACTTTCATTTTACACGATGATGTCAGAGGCGATGATGATGAGGATGAGGAAGAAGAAGATGATATAGATAAAATCCCCATCTATCACGTGAAATGCGTGAGATACTTGTGTGTGTTTTTGCTGTGGAAAAAACTTTGAAAAAATACCTAAAAGAGAATAGTAGATAAAAGATATCATAGAAATGTGTCGACCAGAGATACTTGTGTAAAAAAAATTGGATATCAGAAATAAGTAGACCAAATATATACGTAGAAAAATGAATTAATAACCAAAGGCGACTGACCTGGAAAAGGCAAAAGTCTCTTCCGGCGCATTTGTGGTTCATGAAGTTGGTGACGTCAATGCTGCAACCCTGTTGACCGTAGTTGCTCTTCATACATCTGCCCACATTCATCCGTCCGTATCTTTGGTAGGGGGTGGTGGGGGTGAATTATTGTTTTGAGGGTTTTCTTGATGAGAGTGACTAAGAAAATGAAAAAAGTAGAGAGAGAGAGAGAGAGGGGCATAAGAAGAGAGATAACAAGGAAAAAGAGTTATAAAATAATGGTAGAAGGTGTGATCACATAACACGTGATAGCGTTACAAATTGTATTTGGCGTGATAATATAGCATGTGGTAAACTAAGAAATTGCACTTTTTCATTAATTTTTCATAGTGCAAACCTGTCAGACTTACATGTTATTTTACAGTTGTAATTAATCTTT
>NW_008703782.1:3565871-3571062 GCF_000326865.2 Helobdella robusta
AAATACGCGCAAGTACCGCATCATACCAGTATGATGATTTTTGAATTTCGGACAGACAGTATTCGAACCAGGCCATTGCGTAATGGCAGCGCGAAACATGGATCTTCTACGATGGTGACAATAGAAAAAAAGAGAGTGACAAAAAAAGAGAGATGACGAGAAAAAGATTTTTCGATGATGATTTAAAAAAGAAATTCAAAAATGACAAAATGGGATGTTGAACTTGACAATTTCAATAGAAATGGTTTAATCAATATAATTTTAACAATCATCAAATTTACGCAATTAAATATTTTTCGAAACAAAAAGAGTTTTAAAACCATTTCTATTTATAAAATTTTCATATATAAATAAATTCTAGGAAAAATCTTCAATAATCTTATTTTTGATAATGAGCGATTAATGAGAATGTTTCACGTGATATGATAATAATATCAATGCAAACGTTGATGAAGATAGAAAAAAATAATAAAAAAACGATGTTATTTCATTGTTCTTGGCATTTTAACAACACCAAATGATGGATACATGAAGATTTTAATTAAAATAAAATTTTTTTTAATTTTCCAAATGTTTCGGAAAAAATTGTTTGAAAAAATGCTTCAATTGAAATTGAATTCATGAAAAATATTTCGCGATAAGGGAAAAAGATTTCTGAAAGGTTTAATTAAATGTGATTGGACAATAAAACAAAATTTATCAATTGTCTCATTTCAAAACATCATCACGTGCGACTACTACTACTACTACTACTACCACCACCACCACCACTACTACTAATACTACTACTACTACTACTACTACTACTACTATCACTACTACTACTACCACCACCACCACCACCACCACCACTACTACTACTACTACTACTACTACTACTAGTACTACTACTACTACCACTACTACTACTACCGCTACTACTACTACTACTACTCCTACTAATACTACAGCTACCACAACTTTAAATGAAAATAATATTAATAATAATTTTAAAAAATAATATTATAATAATAAAATAACAGAAAGAAAAATTTTCAAATTGCCATGACTTGCGCAATAGTTTTTATATCCATTTTAAACATAATTTTAAACGAAATGGCCTAACTACGTAAAATTTTTCTCCATTTCCTACAAAAACCAGTGAAAAAGAACTTTACAAGTAGGTAGTTTGCCGGGTTTACCTTTTATCATTACGGAGACCTGTTTTTATTATGAAAACCCTAGGCCCTAAGTAGAGACCGGGTCATTTTTGAATCTAGCATTGATGGATGAATTGATATAAAAATTAGGAGTGACCAACTTGGCGAGATGGAATAAGAGGATGTTGCGCGCTGGACATGATGCGTTGAACATCTCCATGTTGCAGAACTCTGCTGTTACTGTGTTAATGGAGAATTTTATCTTAATTCTGATGAAAAACACTAATTAATTATATAATTAAATAAATAAATTATAAAAATAAAAGTTGGAGCAAAATTTATGCCTGAAATAACCTATGAAAAAATCGCTTCACTAAGTATGACAAAAGTTATCAGAAAGAAATGAGCACACGAAAGTGAAAGTCAAACAAAGACGATCGTGTTGAAGTTTCAGTTACTACACACGAACCAATAAACCGACATGCAAACACACCAGCAGACAGACAAACAAACGAACAAACATATAGACAGACAGGCAGTTGGATGGAAAAAAAACATTCAACAGTCAAATAAATTTCATACTAGCAATTTACTCACCTTACAGCCGTCAAAAAATCATGATAAAAAATGTTGCTACTGTATGCAGTGCACACATATACACACATAGAATGCACATACATGATTTAAACTGTTTTAATTTATATTAATTTACAATTTTCACGAACAAGTGGATAAAAGAGATATGTGACAACAAACAGATGAGTAAATAAATAAAAAAAAATATATAAATATATTGGTAGTTTGCAGCTACTAATAATATTAACGTTTATTAATTTTTTTTACCTCACCTTTCTTCCCACAATATAAACATAACACAACCCTACATCCTGATATTAATTTTATATTTGCATGATAAATATCGAGCATGGAAAAATACTTTTAAAAATATATAAACTGTTACAACTGTTGTAAACTAAAAAATTTTTTCATATGTAGGTATGTATAGTAGAGATAGTAAAGATAGTAGATTGAGAAAATGTAAGAAAAATTTGAAATAAAACGAGAGAGAGAGAGAGAGAGGAAAAAGAAAGAAAGAGAGAGAGAGAGAGAGAAAGAGAGAGAGAAGGAAACAGACTTTTCAATGACGAATCTACCTTAACGAATTTTTTAGAAAAATATGAATCCAAAACGAAAATTTCATTTTTCCATCCCACATTTTCTGCAATGAACCATAAATTAGGAATGATTTAATGATTGATTATGATTTGAATTCCGTTCTAAGTACTAAATTTTGGTCAATATTCCAAACAAATTTAATAAAATTTTACTAAACCATAACTAATTTAATTTTTCTAAAATGTTTATTTCACATTTCTTTTGAGGACAATTCAGTTAAACTTTCCGTTTCAATTTGACTTTTTAATTTCATTCACTCTCCGCCAAAATTTTGTAAAGTGACTATTCCAGATAAGTCACTTTACCTACATTATCATCCTGTCTTCTTAATTTTGTTTGGAAGCTGATAACAAACATAGGACCTATTTATTTTTAGGTATTTTACAGAAATGGCACACATTTATAACGAACAAAAACAAGCCAAAACATGGTGGCGCAGAGAAGGCAGCGAATTTATCAACAAACAACATCAACAACTACAAAAAACAGCAGAAACAAACAATCAAAACAAATAACCAAACAAATGACAACAAGAGAAACAAGCCAAAAACGACAACTAAAAACAAGCAAATAAACAAACAAATAAACGAACGAACAAACAACACAAACAGACAAACAACAACAACACAAACAAACAACATCAATAAACAAGATTGAGACATGCATTTTGGTATAAATTGAGCCTGGTGCGTTCAACTCAACACACGTAATTACATAATCCAGCCCAGATGTATTTCAATTCAACGTCCATCCATCTTGACTGCCACCGGCCGACGACAATTAATTCCTACAAACAAACACACTAAATATTTACGATACTCGCATGCAGGCACACACACACACCTACACATTCACATACGCACACTCGTAATGCACGCACACACACACTTGTAATGCACACGCACACACACACACACCAACACACACACACCAACACACGCACGCAGACAAACACACACACACACAGACATATAGGTATTTATAATCTGAAATCTGAAAATCTTCTGAAATCTTATGTGTGCGAGTATCTGTGTGATGCGTGTGTGGTGTGGTGTGTGTGTGTGTGTCTGTGTGGTGTGTTTGTGTCTACTATTTGTTTGCATTATAACAATTAAAATAAATTTCTACAAAACAATACAATCTATCATTTTCCCGTAAAAATTAATAAAGAAAACAAATTATTAATAAGAAGTCAAGACGACTGTGATGGAACTCCACTACTGAAGAACGATGGCGTTTACCATTCACCATTTTTTTACCACTTTTACCATTACACCATGGTGTTATATGATACTATATGATATGATACTATATGATATGATATGATATAAGATATGATATGATGATACGATTATATGATTATTTGAAAACTTCTTAAAAATGCCTAAACCAAATAAATGATAATAAAACAGTAAAAATAATAATAATTTATAATTTTTTAAAAATAATTTGACAGTATAATTTAGTAGAATATAGATAAGTGCGAGTCGATATGTCACCGGTCACGCCGAGTTGATTGCTGACTGATGACTTTGCATTAATTTCGGGTGTGGGTTAATGCGTGCATGAATGTCTTTGTGTGTGTGTTTGTGTGTGTGTTTGTGTGTGTGTTTGTGTGTGTGCTTGTGTGTATATGTGCGTGCGTGTGTGTATGTATGTATGTATGGTAGCTAAGTTAGCTTTGATGACTTTGCATTAATTTCGTAATATTGTGTATGGAAAAGTGTGCGTAAATATCTATGTATGTGTGTGTATAATTGTATATATATATGTGTGTGTGTGTATGTGTGTGTTTTTGTGTGTATGTGTGTGTTTTTGTGTGTTTGTGTGTGTATGTGTGTGTGTGCGTGTGCTTGCGTGTGTATGTTTATGTATGTGCCTGCGAGTGCGGATGTTTGCCTTGATATATGTATAGGTGTCATAATGTATGTAAACTGCACACGATGTGATAAAAACGATGATAGGCGATAATAAAAAATGTATTGTTATTCATATTCTTATTATTGTTATTATTATTTTTATTTTTATTATTATTCTTATTATTATTATTCTTATTATTATTATTGTTGTTGTTATTATTACGACAGCATAAATAATGTAATCAATTTTGTATTATTATTTCCACCGATCCATTTCATATTTCAAGGCAATAGCCTTGCGTAAAATTCTTAGAAGCAAAAACATATCGACAAAGATATTCAAATTTTTTATTCAGTTCGTCATTAATTTAAAAACATTTCTATGATGTACTGAAGAAACCAAATGGTAAGGTGTCGCCATCACATTTTTTTCATTCTGTCATTCATTCATTCATTCGTTCGTTCATTCATTCAATCGTTCATTCTTTTATTCGTTCATTCGTTCGTTCGTTCGTTCGTTCGTTCATTCGTGATATCTCACGCCTGTATTGTACAATACATTTGTGAGTTATAGCAGCACAGTTATTTCATTGTTATTCATACATAATGATGAATGTTCTTAAAATACCAAACAAATTTATATAAAAACATGCAAATGTATTTTAGTATACACTGTGTGTATGCATTATATGTTTGTATATACAAATGTTTTGTATGTAATGTATGCATGCATGTATGTATGTATGTATGTATGTATGTATGTATGTATGTATGTATGTATGTATGTATGTATGTATGTATGTATGTATGTATGTATGTATGTATGTATGTATGTATGTATGTATGTATGTATGTATGTATGTATGTATGTATGTATGTATGTATGTATGTATGTATGTATGTATGTATGTATGTATGTATGTATGTATGTATGTATGTATGTCTGTATGTATGTATGTATGTATGTATGTATGTATGTATGTATGTATGTATGTATGTATGTATGTATGTATGTAT
>NW_008703782.1:3571388-3575556 GCF_000326865.2 Helobdella robusta
CAATGCTAGGATGAAAACAAATAAGTCTTTAACAGCCTTTTAAATGTCAACAAATTCAGACCAGGATCCCGTAAATGGCTTGGGAGATTGTTCCATATCCCAGGAGCCAAAACAACAAAATTTCTAGATCCTATTCTTAACTGGCTTGTCTGTACAGCCAGGTAATTTGACTCATCAGATCGCAAATTGACATAATGAGGTGCCCTTCGTGTTGTTTTGTCTATCAAATATCTAGGTGCACAATTATTGATGCATTTAAAAATTAATACACAAGTTTTGAACAGAACACGATTTTTGATAGACAACCAATGTAGTTGCTTTAAAATTGGTGAAACATGGTCGTATTTAAAGGCGCCAGACACAACTCTAGCCGCACGATTTTGAATTGACTGTAACATCCCAAATGATTTTTCTGGTAAGCCATTGAACAAACTGTTACAATAATCCAAACGCGAATGGATGAATGCATGCATTAACATCTTAAAAGTATTTTCGTCTAGCGATTTTTTTATCAATTTCAACCTACGTAGTTGGAAAGTGCAAAGTCTCCTCAATGATTTTATCCAACGTTTACTTAGAATCAATGTCTCCTCAATGATTTTATCCAACGTTTACTTAGAATCAATGTTAACGCCCAAACTTGAAGCATTTGTACAGAATTCCACTTTGACATTATCTATATCCAGGGATGAGATATTTATTTTTGAAAGCTGTTGCCAGGTTCCTACCGGCAGTAGTTTTGTTTTACTCTGATTAAGTTATATTAGTCTGTTTTTAATCATACATTTATTGACCTCTGCCAGACAACGTGTTAAGTTGTTACTCATCTTATCAAACTCATCTGGCGGGCAACTAGCAATAATCTGTATATCATCAGCAAAGGCATGCCCCGTGAATCCAAAGGACTTGATGACATCCAGGATCTCATGTGTGTACAACAGAAACAATATTGGTCCCAACACCGACCCCTGAGGAACTCCAAACTTTATGTTCTTAATTCTAGACCAGGTTTTATTGTAAAAAATCTGTTCAGTACGATTTGAAAAATATGATGTGAACCATGCAAGTACTGTCCCCTTTACACCAAAATCTTCACATAATCTCCGCAGTAGAATATCAGAATATCATGATCAACACAATCGAAGGCTGCACTCATATCTAGGAAAGCAACCAGCGATACATATTGGTTATCCATCGCTGCGCACAAAGTTGAAAAAACATGTAACAAGGCTGTTTCTGTCGAATGATATTTTCTGTATCCTGACTGATTACTATGCAACAAATTATTTTCAGACAAATGGTTTAATTCTTTCCATTACATTAGATATGAAACGAAGATTTGATATTGGCCTATAATTGGTAATATCATTGACATCATGATCTATTCCTTTAAGAAGTGGTATAACCATTGCATGTTTAAAGGATGCAGAAACGATGCCATTAGTCAAACACATGTTGATTAGACTTGTCAAAAACCCAGAGAACAAACCAATGTGTTTTTTGAAGAAATACGTTGGAAGGCAATCAAGTAAACACGTTTTCGTTGGACAATTTGTTATTATTTTTATTATTTCTTCTTCACTATATTTCCGAAATACTAGCAACCCACTGCCCATTTCAATCTCCCTCTCAAGAAAAACTGATTCGTTACCAGCCGTTGCATCTCGAACTCGTTCAATTTTATCGTTAAAAAATTTTAGAAAGCCATCACTAGTGTGCACCGTTTCAGTCTTATCAATATTGTCAACAAAGGCTTTGCCAAGTAGTTTATTTAGTGCATTCCATAATTGTTTTGGCCTGTTTCTATTCTCATTAACCAAATTTGACCAAAAACAGTTCTTTTTCTTGGTAAAAACCAACTTCTTGGATTTCAGTGCACTAATCCATTTATCTTTTCCATCACTTGACATTGAGTTCTTATAATTTCTTTCGACCTTTCTACAGAGTCTTTTATGCTCCCGACATTCATTATCATACCATGGCACCACAGAATCATCTAATTTTCCGTCCCCTTCATGAACTTTATGATCTTACACCTTCCAACCGTCCCCCTTACTCTGTATAAAAAACCTCGTTGACATGCCGCCTCTTTCGCTTTAGCATCAGTCACCAAATTCTTCAGTTCACTCCTTTGCTCGCGCGTCAAATCATTACACAATCTGATGTTCTTTAAGTTATCTTTCAATGACATAATTTTAGAAGCATGCTTTAAAAGATCTCCCTTCGTACCTAGACTATCTAACTTTATCAAGACCGGACGAATCACCGATTCATTTTTTTTACCCAATCTAAAGACCTTCTCAATACCATTATCTGACATGTCTTTTGAAATATGCTTGAATATCTTCATCATAAGTTCACGATCGTTTTGATTTTCTTTTTCTGGTAAGTTGAAAATCACTAGATTTCTTTCTCCTTCTTTTATTTCACTGGCTTCGTTCAAGGTCCTTTGGACGTTTTTGACCTGATTATTTATAATCTCTACATTTTTCGTAATGTTTTTTCTCAACGATGTTCGCCCATGAAGCTTTCAAGTCACTTTTGAGGTTGCAAATCTCATCGACCATTTTTATATCCTGTTTTTCCAACACAGTCAAATTATCATCATTTTTAGTGATCATGGTTTTAATTGTTTCTAACTGAGTCTGAACCGCAATGTTTATTTCTTCAATTTTCTCAATTTTCTCATGAAAATTGTTTACAACCGACTTTTACTTTACCAATTCCTTTGTATTATCTTTGGCTTTCAGACATTTTTCACAAAACCATTTAATGCTATTTTCACTGTTCAGTATCGACACTATTTCTTCATCAATATTAACACATTTAGCGTGAAATAAATATTCACAATGATAACATTTAACAGTTTGGTTTACGCCGTCTTTTGTTTTTACAACTATGCATTTTACACACTTTGTAGACATTGTTAGTTTAGTTCAAATTTTTTGTACAGTCTGATTTTATAACAAGCAAAGTAACGTGGAAATGCAATTCAACTTTTGAAACAATACAACTCACAACATAAATAATATGACTATCCTATAACACTTACTACTTTTACCTCGTCAATTTACTACGAATTTAGATTATAATAAGTGAAAATTAATTAATGTAACCCAAAATCAACCACAATTAACCAACGAAAAATTTATAGGAGTGTATTCAGCAGAATTTTATCAATCCAACGCAATTAAATTTAATCGACAAACTTTATTATAAATTCAAAAACTAAGAAAAAATACGGAGCAAAATGAATTCGACCTAACACCATAGAGCCACTTATCCCTATGTATGCATGTATGTATGAATGTATGTATGTATGTATGTATGTATGTATGTATGTATGTATGTATGTATGTATGTATGTATGTATGTATGTATGTATGTATGTATGTATGTATTTCTGTATGTATGTTTGACGTAATTAATTTGTCATAAGTTATTTTAGGCCAGTGCAATTAAATGTCTCCGTATGAAGAACAATAGAATGATGTCGATCGATAAGCAAACGCGTTCCAGGATCTAGAAAAGTCTTTTCTGGATATAGTGATGGAAAATAATTGAAAGGAGAAAGCTTGAGATCAAAATGTGGGTATCTCTTTTCTGGTCTTTTCAGATGGTCATATAATGTATAAGATCTTATCACATAAAATGATACTTATAAAATAATATCATTGATAATACTGCAATCATGATGATATCAACAAAAATATATGATATATGATATCATAAAAAAATTTATGTAACTTTCGTAACCATATTTAACATAACAAAAATATGTGCTATTGTAATAGATTGGCTTGATATATCATAACAAAATATATGTAATATCTGTAACAATGATATGATATCATGAAAAAATATATATAATTATCAAAACAATATATGATACCGAACCAAAATATGTGTTATTATAAGACAAGGATATGATATCATAACAAACAATAGGTATATTAAATTATCACAACAATGATATAATATCATCGTAAAAATTATCATTACAATGATATGATATCTTGTCAAAATATATGTAATTATCGTGACATTGATATGATATCTTGCCAAAATAAATGTAAATATCGTAACATTGATATGATATCATGTCAAAATATTAGTAATTTTTGTAAGTGTTATGATATCATGTGAAAATATATGTAATTATGACAGC
>NW_008703782.1:3576257-3603757 GCF_000326865.2 Helobdella robusta
AACGAGAAAGTCAAGCAAAGCAATAATCATAACATTTCGTCAATGATCTACGAATTACGGATGCAGACTGACATGGAGGTTGTCTTGTTTTTATGTAATGACAAAATGTTTTATGTTGTTGTTGTTGTTTGTTTGTTTGTTTGTTTGTTTGTTTGTTTGTTGTTTGTTTGTTTGTTGTTTGTTTGTTGTTTGTTTGTTTATTGTTTGTTTGTTGATGTTGTTCATTGGATGTTTATAATGTTGCAATTAAGTTAATAATTTTGAAAAAATTCTTGTTGTTGTTGTAATTATTATTATTGTTGTCGTTGTTGTGTTGTTATTATTATTGTTGTTTTTGTGTTAGCGTTATTTAGAATCTTCTATGCGACAACAACAACAACGACAACAACAACAGAAACAACAACAACAACTTCTTAACAAAATATTAACAACAAATTAACATTACATCATTAACAAATTCACATTTCTGTGAGAAAATATTTAAAGATAAAGTCTTCCATTTGAGGAAACCATAGCAAGAAAGCACCAACCATTTTGAAAACTTCAACAAAATTGCTGGAAGCTTAAAGTTGTCAGCCAATATTGAAAAAGAAATTTATTCTTGAATTCGTTTCTTATTTTATTATTTAAATTGTTTTTCTTTATTATTTTTCAAATTTGAAAAAAATTATATAAAACTTTTCAATACAATTTGGTAGTTGAGTTGCATAAAAATATTTTGCCTTTCGCTATTTCCTGTTAGGTAAAATTAAAAAATTATTGCAAATAATTTTTAAAAAACAATTTTTATTCGTGATTATACAAATGAAAATATTTTTTATGTAAATTTGTTTATTTTGACTGGATTTGAATCATTCGAAAATTTAAACCTCTCAACTCGACTGAGTTTTCAAATCATGAAAATTGTTGAAAAATTGCACTCATAACGGAGCGAAAATGATTTGAGAAGATGAGTGAAAAATGAGAATGATGAATTATATGTAAGCCAGCAAAAAATATGTGCAGAGTAAATTGGCCAAAAGCATTCTACCTTGTTAGGCTCGCTGCATACAATTTCAATGATTTATAACTCTCGCATTCAATGTTCAGCAAACTGCGGCTGCCTGACTCTGAAATCGCTCAAAAAATAAAATCCTCTCAACGAGATAATTAATTGGAGGAAGTCCCGATACGCTATTGTCAAATAATATAGTGAACTGCCCGCTGAAATGATTAATATGATGGTGACGATGATGAAGATGATGATTGAGATGATGTTAATGATGTTGTTGATGATGTTAGTGACGATGATGCTGACGATGATGAAGATGATGGTGGAGATGATAATGGTGATGATGATATTGATGATGATGATGTTGTTGATTATGATGATGATGTTGGTAATGATGAAGCTGATGATGTTGATGATGATGATGTTGATATAATGAATAATATAGTAATTAAATTATTTTTGTCACGACTTCACGATTACGTTGGAAAATGTTGAAAAAAATGATGATAGTTACAGTGATGATGATGAAGATGGTGACCTTCTTGTTGTTGTTGATGACAAGGATATTGATGATGATGGGGATGGAGATGATGATGCAGATGAAAATGGTGTTGTTGATAAAAAAGAAAAAAAAAGAAGAAGATGATGATGGGAGACGTGTTAATAACAATGATGAATAATTTAACTACTATGATGGCGACAATGATGGTGATGACGATAGTTTTTATTCTAGAATGTTCGAGAATTTCGTTAAATCAATCAGTATCTATTTAATAATAATAACCGACACTGATGTTTTGATGATGTAAAAATTACGCAACCCCCGATGAACATTGGACGTTGACAGGTTCCCACTGACCACAAGTCTGCATTCGTGTGGTCAGTGAGGAGAAGGCGCTAAACGGTTGTAATTTTATAAAAACCTGCTTTCATTTTTCTGTCATGCCAGCAAACTCAATTCAACTGCCAAAGAAAATATTTACAAAAATAAAATAACGTTTTAACAACAGAAGAGCGAGCATTAGACTCAATAATACACTCAGGCGGACAAGGTACCATCGTTAAAAACACATGTTAACAGATAATTCAAAACCAGAAAGCAGACGAACCAGCCAAACACGCACAACAACAATGAAATTTCACGCACGCGTATGAACATGTACGTGCTGACTGACAAGCTAAAAAATAACAAAGCTACAAAAAACCATAGAAACAATCGTACATCTATATGACAAACCATACAAATATTTATATAAACTTAAACAGAAATTTAACCAGCAAAAGGTAAAATACAGAAATGCAGTACAAAAGATACAAACACACAATCAAACATAAAGACATTCACGCAAACAAGCATACAGTTAGACAGATGTAAACAGACACGCAACCAAACGTGCAGGCAGACATACAAACAACTGAACACAAACAAACCACACATACGAAGAAACAAACATGCAGAGAGACGACATGCATTTAAACAGCATTCATACGGGCGTAGAAAGTTGTACGTGTAGCGGGAGAAATGAAGCAATGATGCGTTCACTTACCTCGTAAATTGTCTTGAACGTTTTTTTATGATGCCAAGAAGAAAATTCAGCGAACAGAACCAAAACAATAAGAGGAGTAAAAATTGCATTCTCTCAAATAAAAAACATGAAAAAGCACAAAAAACAACTGCATTAAACAACAACAAAAGTTAACAATTCATTAGGCACAAATTTGCACAAACAACAATTTCGAAAAAATACCCAAATGAAAAACAATTTTGTAATTTTTCAACATATTCTTCATCATTTTTTTTATAAAATCCTTATCGTAATTGTCTGCTAGTTTTAATTCTCACAAGTATTTATAAATCCTCGACAGCAAAAAATATTTGAACAACCAAATCTCCAATCAACATCAAAATAAACAGCAAAGCCAACACTGCTCATAACCGAGATAAAATAACATACAAAACCGCAAGAGAAATAAATAATTTTACCGGAAGCATGAACATTCAACACGTGACTACCATGATAATAACGTCCTAGTAAACAAAAAATAGATACAGAACTGTCAAAAAAAAATAACAACAACAAAAAAAAACGTTTATAGGTGAAAAAACAGCACAAAAGCAATAACAACAACAAAACCTTTACAAGTAAAGCAACAAAACCTTTTAACAGCAAACAAACACAAAAAAACAATAACAACAACAACAGCAATATCAACAGAAAAACGTTTAATATTAAACAAACACATGAAAACAAAAACAGCAAAATTGTTTACAAGTAAACAAAGCCAAAAACCAAACAAAAAGTTAAACAAGTAAATTAATATAGTTGGATGATAAATGAGAGTATTATTAACTCTTCAATATTTGTAACTGTTGTGTTTTTCTGGCCAGGGCAGAGGCAGACCCCTCATAAATCAACCACTGATGAAACTGTCAATAACATTTTCCATTACCGTATATCTATGATACTGTATCATGTTTATATCAATCAAATTCGTGTCTATATCAATCAAATTATTTCAACTATTCACTAAAAACTGTTAATACTGATAAACTGTTTACTGATGAAACCGTTAATAACATTTTTTATCTATGTATCTATCTATGATACTGTATCATGTTTATATCAATCAAAATTGTGTTTATATTAATCAAATTATTCCAACTTTCTACAAATATTCTTATCATTGTATAGCATTCTAGTTTTGAGTTTTTATTTGTGGTAGAATAAAAAATTTTAATGTCGCTATTAACAACTTGGGCTAACATCACATTTATAGATTTATTTTAAAACCACAATGTGTTGATAAACAGCTGCTACACTTAAATGCAACTTGAATCAAATTGTTTTCTCTTGCCATAAATATTGTAATACCAGCACATAAAGAGCAGTATTAACAATGAGAGTTAAAAAAAGAACAATAATAGCAACTAAGACAACATTTACAACAACAACAACAACACAATGAACAACAACAATAACTGCAACAACAAAAACAACAACAACGGCAACAACTACAACACCAACGACATTAGCAACGACAACAACTACAACAACAACACAATAAACAACAACAAGCCAAAATATCCGCCTCAAAATGACGATCAACCCATCTGAACATTACATTATATAGGATTAAAAGTATTATCAGCGCTTTCTCATATGTTGTCTGGATGGACTAAGGAGTTTGGGGTGCTGAAGAAAATAGAATTGGGAATCTCTAATTATTAAGTGGGAGTCTTTAATTATTTTCGAGATGTCAAATTATTCAGTGGAAGTCCGTAATTAATAGTAAATATTTTGTATAAACCACAAAATATTTAGCGGAGAGAGGAGTTTCTTGTCAGGACCTGTGATACAATTACATCATTTTAATTTTGGAGGACCTTTTTTTGCCTGTCCTACCTCAAATCCAACCTTTTATGCACTGTATGCACCGCTCTACCGCACATGTTTGGTTCCGTGTGTGATGATTTCCAATTGAGATAAATTTGATATTTTTAACCACGCAGACGCTCGTATCAAACAAATCCGTCATGCCTGCGTTGGTGTCTTCGCTAAAATTGGAATGGTGTAGACATTTATTTAATGTTCATTCTTTTGAAATGTTATATCACTTATTTATAAATTTTTTTAAATCATATGGACATGAAATATATAAAACAATTTTTTTTTGAAACTAGTAACGAATTTGTAAAAAAGCATAACGATCTATACAGTCAACTTTGTACCACAATCACCACACTACGTCACGCCACAGCAAACCACACCACACCACACTACACCACATTACACTGTCTGCCTGCATGAATATTTCGCAAAACAAATGTTTGAAATTAGAGGCATTAAAATGTTTTAGTGCATCCGCTAGTAAACTACACGTGAAATGACATTCGTTTGTTTGGTGCGTGATAATGTATGTTGTATGTGTGTGCGTATGTTTGCATGCGAATGCTTATATTTTATGTGTTTGTTTGTCTATGTATGTATGTTTGTATGTGCACGTGCAACTGTTATTTATACCTGATCGTATGTTTGTATGTAACTCAGTTTTTTTAATTTTTAAAATTTTTGGTAGGCGTTTTGATGTTTAACGTTCTATGTACGCCGACATTCATGTCTTTGTGAGTTTATAAAAGTGTAGAAAGTGATATTGAAATTACGTTGCAGGCAGGAACCACGCAGACATTCACGCAGACATTCACGCAAACATTCACGCGAAAATTAACCCAGACATTAATGAATTTATTCACGCAGACATTCACGCAAAAATTAATGCAGACATTCACACAGAATTTTACCCAGACATTCACGCAGACATCTTATCCAACTCGACGCTGATCTTTGACTTGCATCAAGATATAAAAATGACTTCACTGCCTGATAGCAAGCCTATCGTGTTTCTTTTTATAAGCCACTTTCGTATGAAACATTTTTTGATTGAAATTCTTATCTCCTCATGAAAATCTGGCAGCTAACTGACTTGATATGAGAAGCACAACTTAAAATGAATAAAAATTACAAACTGGCCACGACTGCAACAACAGCGTTATTAAATTTTAGCACCTAAAACACCTTAGCGAAATACAAAAAACGTCATTTGCACTTGCTTCAGAAAATAACATCACAAAAAAACAGAGCACCATCGAATTATCTCTACATTGGTACAACAACAACAACAACAACAACAGGAAAAAAGAAAACATTCCACATACACCTGAATTTAGCGCGTCAATAAATTTAAACCTGCACCTATAGGACCTTTCCAAGTAAAACACGAAACAATAACAAAATCAAAACCTGTTAGTGCATTTGAGATGCAGAGAGACATTTATTAATGATGTTTCTAGGTGCAGTTTTCCAATGCGAGAAAAACAACCCACCAGAAAAAAAATATTTTCAAGAATTTTATCAACCCACCATGCTCAAAACATCGCACGGGAACGTACATTCAGACAAACACAAACAGCAAACATAAAACAAGAACTATAATTTTTATTTCTCCTCATAAGAAACAAAACACAAACTCTGTACGCAATCAGACATTACTTTCGTTGCATCAAATTTTTCTGCTACTTGAAAAATTTGTCTCATCAACAAGATGATCGGCAACATCCAAAACGTCTACAATAACAACAACAACTCCAACAACAACAGCATTAACAATAACAACGACAACAACAACAGCATCAACAACAACGACAACAACAACAGCATCAACAACAACGACAACAACAACAGCATCAACAACAACGACAACAACAAAACAAACAACAATCACACCCAAACAAAGCAAACCATCGTGAGCAAATACATTTCATTGATAAATTCTTCAGCATCCAATCGTCAATCAGCAACCGATCGATGATAATCATTTCCAACATCCAACACACAAGTTTATTGACTGTTGACTGCATATTTATGGGTACATATATACATTGATATATAGATATATTGATACATAGATACACTGATACATAGATACATTGATACATAGATACATTGATACATAGATACATTGATGCATAGATACATTGATACATAGATACGTTGGTACATAGATACATTGATACATTGATACATTGATATATAGATGTATAGATTATTAGATAGATGCATAGATATCGAGAAAAAAACTCTAATAAAAAAAACCAAAACTTGTAACAAAAACAAACAAACCAACCAACAAAACAAAGACGTTCACCACTTAGCCATAAAATTCTAACCTCCCAAAACAACACTTTTCTATACAATACATGCAATTGGAAAAAAACAATATCAAATATTTTGCTTCTAGCTTTTCAAGTAGCTAAAATATTCAAAACAACACTTACATAGTACAAACAACGACACCAAAACAATAAACATCATCGATAAAAACAAAACATCATCGTAAACAACAAACAAACAAACCAACCAGCCAACAAACAAAAAAACAAACATACAAACGAACATACAAACAAACATACAAACAAACAGACAAACAAACAACCAGCAAAAGATTCAACAACAACACTCCTAGAACAACACAACACAACAACTACAACACATGAAAAAAACAAGTAAGCAATATGTAGTTTGATTGCGGCAGTCGTCGCGAGAGGCTGTGGTGGTCACAGCATCAATTGTTTTGCAGCTGACATCAATACGTCTGCATTACCTTCCAATCCGGGTACGATACTCTCAGCGCAACTCTATTTTCTAGATTTTGTTCGAACTTTTTTTCGTTCTTGAAGAAACCTTTGTATATTTGAACGTATCTTTGTGTATCTTTAAGTATGTCTATGTATTTGTCTGTATGTGTTTGGATACATTTATCTATGTGTGTGTGTGTGTAAGTCTTTGTATTTATTTATATTTACCAGTGTAATAGCAGATAACATCAACCGTGCATTTACAACGAAGCATCAACAGCTAAATTTTAGGATTAGTTGTGCGAGCGAAATATTTGTATATACAATATTGCATGTTTGTGTTTATATACCAAAAAACGCATATACATATGTTGCGCTTTAAAAAAACATACAAAACAACATCAACCATTTCAATCCTAAAAAAACAACTTTGCAACACTGCAATATATTATCAACAACAACAAAAACAAACACAACAACAACCACAACAACTACAACAATTACAGCAACAACCACAACATCAACAACAAGTCGGGAAAACACGAAGTCAACATAAATAATATCATAGCAAGCGGGCAACAAACACCATATGCAGTTTGTATGTAAGTGTCAGGCAATTGAAATATCGCGCATAGTGAATCACAATTCCCCGTTTAAACACGGTTTACGATTTCTTTCGAGAATATTTTTTATTCGAGTTTCTGTACGAGCGTGCGCGCGCGTGTGTTGTGTGTGTTTGTGTGTGTACACGTGGTTTTGTGTGGCATATGTTTGTTTATGTGTTTGTGTGAGTGTGTTTGTATATAAGGACTTGTTTGCAGTATTTTATGCTCAAAACGCCTAATTCACCATTTTATCTCATCTATAAACTTGAAGTTTATTTCATGTATCTAAATTTTTTCAAAATGTTATTTTTATTTTTTAAATTTTTTCAAGATGTTATTTTTCTTTCTTTTATAAATGCGTTCATAAATTAACCTCAACTTTTTGAGAAGTAAAAAAGAACAAATACGTGAGCTCAATTGAGGATGAAGATGGTGATTGTGTGGAAAGATGAAGATGAGGATGATGTTGTTGATGATAATGATATTGTTGGTGATGTTGATGTTGACGATGATGTTGATGATGATGTTGTTGATGTTTTATGACCTGATAACGTGCAGGTTCGTGTTCTGGATTTCACGTGCCATTAACCGCACATCACTTAATGCTGAACATATGAATGTTTGTTGTATGTAGCTACTCATCTCACTGGCGGCTGATGTATTGAGATGTTGTGCATGGATTCGCAAGATACAATATGATACAATGTGATGCAATATACACTGCTACTCATTGTACAGTACCGAAGGTACAACATACAAACACAACATACAAACACTACATACAAACACTACATACAAACACTACATACAAACACTACATACAAACACTACATACAAACACAACATACAAACACAACATACAAACACAACATACAAACACAACATACAAACACTACATACAAACACAACATACAAACACAACATACAAACACAACATACAAACACTACATACAAACACAACATACAAACACAACATACAAACACGACATACAAATACCATTTTTGTTTCTGAATACCTAAAATGCTTGTGGATGTATTTTGATTATTTGCCGTTATTGAAAGTGTAAAATCTTAACTTTATTTTTTCAATGATTTTAGGTAAATCATTGCTATGATTATTAGCAATTATTAGCAATTATTATTATTATTATTATTATTATTATTATTATTATTAGCAATAATTAGAAATTATTAGCAATGATAAATCATTGCTAATAATTCATTTTGAAAACTATAAGAGAAGTTTCATCCATAACAAATAATGTTAAAGTTTTCTTATTTTCGTTAAAATCACACCAAATAAATTTTTTCATTTTATCCATATGCTGCATGTGTTATAGAGTTACGCACCCACACACACACACACACACACCACATACACACACACACCACACACACACACCACACACAACACACACACACCACCATGTTATGGCAGTTGTAAACAATTGTACTGGCTTTGAGTTGTTCAACTTATTCATCATTAATTTCATTTAAGTTTAATAAAAAAATTTATAACACGTTAATATTTAATGCTACTGTGCAATAATTTTTTTTTAACTTATTTAAATGTAGAAGTTAACAAATTTTCTCAAATTGTTTCTTGTTTTTTAATTTATCAGTTAATACTAGCTGTTGTTATTGTAACTAAAGTTATTGTTGTTGTTTTTGTTCATGATGTGTCTTGTAGGTTTTTGTTGTTGTTCTGTGTTGTGGTTGGTTGCAGTTGCAGGATTATGTTGCGATTGTTGTTGCAAAGTTTCGTAATAGGACGGAGCACGGTGAAAGGGCACGCGAATGCAATTTCTGTGGAACGAGAGAGCAACAAATAAGCAGGAACCTCGTGTCGTTCACTGCTGCAAAACAGAACCAATCAACAAATATTAACTCTCTACTTGTCTCCCTCAATATCTCTCTGTCTCTTCTCTCTCTCTTTCTGCTTGTCTTTTGTTTCTTGTCTCTCTGTCTATCTGCCTTTTGTTTACTGTCTGTCTATTTGTTTTATTTGTTTGTTTTTCTGTCGGCGAGTTCATATGTTTTTTATTTGTTTTTCATCCAGTCAAAAGTATTTCTTTGTTTGTTTGTGTTTTATTATGTTTGTCTGTATGATCTTTGTTTGTCTGTTTTTGTGGTTGTTTTTTTATTTATGTCGGCCTGTATGCATTTCTCTCTCTCTCTCTCTCTCTCTCTCATACTTCACTCATTAGTTTTTGGAGGCTTTTTGGTCGGTTAAATTTTGATTTCAGTTCATTTTTCCAATTTATTTCATTGCTCTCTACTTGTCACTTTCAATCTTTCATTTTATCCACTTATCTAGTTATTGACAAGCTTCCAACTGCTTATTGCTATTGTATTTCGTTGAGTGCTTTTTGAATGTCTATGCTACAATTATGTTGTTTTTTTGTGTCTGTTGTTGTTGACAATGTTCTGACCTAGTGTTATTTGTTGTTGCATTGGTGTTGTTTCGTTGCGACATTAAAATGTTCAACTGGTATGTGGTTGTTCATCCCTGTTTTAATTTTTATGGCGCGCTGTTGTGTGGCAGTGTTGTTGCTATGATGTAGTTGCAGGTTGGTTGCTAGGCCGGTTTCAATATTACGTTTTTGTTCTTCTATTGTTATTTGCCATTCCAATACTCTTAAATGATTGCAGTTAAATTCATTTTATAAGCATAAACAATGTCCGCGGTGCGTTGTAACTGCTGGCCAGTGATGACATTTCATTGTCACTAGTTTCATTGCGAGTCAAAGTTTGTTCGCGGTAGACTGCACACGATTGAATAAACTGGACAATGTGCAACAAGCAACATGCAACATGCAACAAGCAACATGCAACGTGCAACTTACAAAATGCAAAAATTCTGTTGTACAATGTGGGATTCTGTTGTGCTGTTGTTCGTTTATTTGTTGCAAGATTTGTGTTGCTATTGTAAGTGTGTGTGTGTGTGTGTTGATGATAATGTTAAAACCTTGATGCTGCTGCTGTTGTTGTTGTTATACTTTTTTTTATTTCTATGCAGTACTCTTGTACAGTTGGTTTCTACCAAATACACAGTTAATGTTATTGAAGCTTTGAGAGCTTTCCAATTAATGACAATCGAGTAGTGAATAGTTTTTGAGTACAAATCAAATGTTTTCACTTTCTTGTTACTTTAATATCTTAATGACATGTGAAAAATCTTTTTTCTAAAATTGCTCAATATATTCAACGCGATCATTTGTGTTCTTCATCGGCTGATTTATATGTTGTTCGTTTGCAGACTGACTTTTATGCAACGTGTTTGTCTCTAACAACAGTAAAAGGTTTTAACTTGGATTGATTCATCACAGTTACTCACAACTATAAAACATCCACTGTGACATACACGTAATATACATCTTTCGATACGTGATTTACAAATCAACAAACACGTTATAACATTTAAAAACGCATAAAATACAAATATATTCTATCTATAAATACACACACACGCGCATACACACATTCACATCAGGCATTTACACATACAAACACACACACGCACACGTACACTCAAGCACCGAACGAACGTACGCACGCATTGGAACAAGTTTCCATTCACGGCATTTATTAACAGGCCGAAAGATTTTACTCCTTTTTGAAAGTTATTTCAGTGGCCGTCAAATTTATTCGCGTAATGGCGAGTGACGTCTGAACATTTTTCGTGATCCTCAGCACGGCAGCCACAGTGCTTAAGTGGATGCAGGATGTAATTGGCTGATTGGTGATGGCGTTAACGTTTCCAACATTTCGCATTTGCCATTTCAACGGACATTTTCTAATGTCAGAATACATTCAGAAAAATTGCTTTCTGAGAGGCAGTATAAATGAATAAATATATGAAGAAAAAAAAATTAAACCTGAGAATGGAAACCCCTACCAAGAATTTCCAAGCGTCTTAATATATGCACATATAAATATACCTACTCCATCTCTAGAACAAAAGTTATTGCGTAAGTTTTTGAAATTGCCACATCACAAAGTTGTTAGTATATATGTGCAAATAACTTTAAAAAAATGACCAAGTTCTAATAAAGACATCTTCATTTACATTTTTTCAATATCATTAATCAAGTTCATTTAAATGCTTTTTAAATGCAATCGACGAATTTTTCCATCCGTTATTTTGTGAAGCAGCTTGAATTTTATTTGACCTTGAACGCTAAATTGCAAATTTATTTCAACTCGTCCCATTGAACCAAGTTATTTGTTGGGATCAAGAAGTTGAAAGTCTAAAGTTAAATTCAGTGTTTAATTTTTTTGTCATTTTTCCTTGCCAACGAACTTCGTGAGAATCAAAAAGCATGCCTGCACTTGAATTTGTAAGTTTTCCATACTTTAATATCTCGGTGCTTATGGAAGTGCTCAAATGAAATCAAAGAATAATAATTTTGTTTCAGGCTATTGTGTTCTGGTGAGAGCTTTGATGAGAGTAATTAAAACAAATCATTAAAGATGCACTCTTCCTTCTTCCTTCACTCTTCCAATTTGTTCCATCTGTTTGAAAGGTTTGTTGAGTATGGCACAATGTTTTCATCAAAATTCATAATTTTATTTGAAAGCTTTTATGTTTTGTTTGTTTGTAAGTGAATGATGCATTGTTTGCGCCGACAATAATACTCTGATGGTGGATAGATGATGAATTTAAAAGCTACAGAACAATGTATCGAGCAATCGATATTTATGCCTGCATCTGAAAGAAAGACTCGCCGGTCCATTGTAAATCATCGCAAGAAAGTTGTGCTGCCCCTTTCTTCTTCCCTTTCATTCATACAACATTCAGACAAACTTCTTACAAAATATATAAAAAAAAATATTTCATAGTCTTTCTTCGTTTTTGTATTTGAAAAAAAAAATTTAGTTTTTCCTATTTGAGAAACAAAATTTGTAAAGGTAGAAAATTTCATAGCGTTCCTTCTTCTGCTTCTCACATTTGACGAATGAAGCGAAAAATTGGCGCTGAATGTGAACAAATTTGTGTTGTTGGAATCAACTTTTCTGCCTGTAATGAAATTCTCGTTTGCATTTTTTTTGTTGGTTTCGCTGCGTTCGCTGGTCGCTCCGTAGCATCAGACGATCGCTTGTTAGTGTCGTCGTCTCCTTGAAGAGATGTTGTTGTTGTCGTTGCTGTGTTGTTTTAGATCTGTTTTGTTGCAGTAGTTTTGAGTTAATATTTTGTTGTTATTAAAGTTGTGCAACTGTTTATAAGTACTTCATTGTAGACGCTTCAAACTGCTATGGTTGCTTTTTATTTCTATCTTCTACTTCAACGTAATAATCATTTTGTTTCTTGCTGATGATGATTTTTTTTATAAATGTCATTTTTTGTTTTAAATTCACTTTTCAATATCTACTTTACAGGCAAATTAAACTTATTTATAAATTGAAATCAATTTATTTATAAATAAAAAAATAGGATGAAATAATATTCATCTGAAGCAATCAAACACAACTCAAAAAAACAAAAAAAATCAAAACAAAAAACGCCATCAGCTTTCTACAAAGCATAAGACCAAATTAGAGACAACTCAATTCAATGAAAAAACAATGGAAAGCTGAAAATCTAAAGAACCGACCGACGACTAAAGAACTGAAGAACCGACAGACAATCGGATAAATATCGAATCAGCTCATCAATGCTTTGCATCTTGAAAAGCAAAATCTTAAGTTAATCAACCAAGCAAACGTAGCCAACGCTGAATTAATTTTTTTTTCAAAGGAAACTCACAATTACGTCACTGGCTGTATTGTTTCTGATTTGCTGCTACTTGACAAAACAAAATCAAACTATAAATATTTATTATATTTTATTTGAATAAAACACATAACAAGTAAACAAAAACTTGTAGCAGTGAATTAACTAAAAATGAACATGTAGACAGAAAGGAAAGAAAGAAATAGCAATCGTGATAAGCTTAAGTCGCACGTTATCAAATTCGCCGCATGAAGATTATATATATATATATATATATATATATATATATATATATATATATATATATATATATATATATATATATATATATATATATATATATATATATATATATATATATATATATATATATATATATATATATATATATATATATATATATATATATTTACACTTGGGCAAATATTAATAAATCAACACATATTCACACAGACACGTAAAATACTAATGTACACACACACACACACACACACACACACACACATACATATATAATGAATCAACACATTTATGCATAAATAAAAAGCACGCCAAAAACAACTCAATGCACACATGCTCAATGGATGGTCAAGTACAACGTTATATTTACAAACATCTATATACCAATGAAATTATTCGTAGATAAATACAAATATAATATATATATATATAATATATATATATACATATGATATAATATATATATATATACATACAATAACAAAAGGTACATATTCATACCCACTTTCTCACATTTATACCCACATTTCCACACATACATTACACACACTCTCTCACACAAACACATATGCTTAGGTTAAACAAAAGTTTTCATTTTCAAATTTTTTTCCTTGATATAAGAAAATAATATGATTTTATTAACTTTTTCTCTGCTATTGTCAAACTCAATGTGTGGTAGTAGCTTCATTTTTGAACATTGAGAATGCACAAATTGTTAGTTTATGATTCGTGCAGCAAAAATTTAAACTTGTGCAACACCACATCTACAAAACCCCAAATCTCAAATCACAGACTCTTTGTTTTATTTCTGGCTTGCCATACACTCTTATCTTCTGATCCCACAAAATGATACCCGAAAAATTCCATGATTGATGTTGGCTGGAACAATTCTTTTGTTCATTGATGTTATTTTTAAAAAGAAATAAAAAACAATTTTATCCTTGTGACTTTCATTTAATCTTTTCATTTTAACGATTTTCTACTCATATTCAAGCAAAAAATAACTTTTTTTTATTGTATTTCCATTCATGTTCAAAGTGTTTAGTTGTTTCCAAAGTTATTTCTACATGATTTGGTGCTGTGTTTAATTTGTTACAGAAATGTTTATAAGTTTGAAAACATTTCTTGCATTGACGAACACCTATATGGCCAAAAAAATGTTTTATTTGTTAATGTTTGTGTAGATAAAGAAAAGATTTTGTTTACAAAAAGATACATTTAAATGGCATAATATAACAGAACAAACATGCATATTTGCACACATTTACGCTTCAGAAGACGTGATTTTGACACATAAGTTGATTTGAAGCACAGCAGACATAACAAGCCCAATGAAGTATGCAGATGCACAAATCTGCTTACGACGCTCCCACTCTTCAATCTTTCAATTATGACTATTTGTCTTTCTGTCTGTATCTGTGTGTATGTGTGGGAAGATGTATGTGTGTATGTGAGTCTGTGTTTGTTTTATGTGCTTGGAAATATGCGAATAAATGTGTGTGTGTGTGTGTGTTGTATGCGTGTGTGAATGTGTGCCTGTGTGTCGGTGTGTGTGGTTGTGCAAACTTTTCCGTATGTATTCGCGCATCTTTCTCAGCATCTTTTTCAGACAAACATGTCAACTGAAATAAACAATATCAAAAATACCAGACAAAAATATACAAAATAAAATACCAAGCGACCCCAGCACAGTTCAACTTATTATTATAAAAAACAACATCCTCTCTGCTTAAAAAATATATTTCAAAATAAAATAGCAGAAACAAAATAAACATTACACATACAAAAATAGTAGACAACAGAATATCACGTGCATGATAATTAAAAATTTATGCCAGCAAGAAGATTATAAGCAAGGAGGAATAACGATCATAGGATATCAAAGGAGAGATGAATGTTTCGTTAAGTTAGCAACAGATTACTTAGCGATGCATCATGCCTTCATGGGATTTCTCGGCTCAGTAACTTATCAAATGTCAATTATTCAACGTTGTATGATGAAAATGGTGATGCAGATTATTTTTTCAATCGCTGAGAAGTAATTGTTAAAATTTCAATTAGGATTTGTATTTTTTATCAGTTCATTTGTACGTGTTTTATCAAACGATATCAGAAACCTCCATCAGCCATAGAACAATAAACACATCTGAGAAATGAATTAATACGACAATCCATCGCATAGTTGGAAGAGTTATGGCAAGCGAAAGCCGTACATGTAAATAACTTTCATCTTAACTCCAACACGTGGTTGTAAATCAAGTGGCAAGTCATCTGAGCGCGTCATTTATCGTTCCTTATTTTCCACTACTCCTAATTGCTCATCATGAAGATTGTGGATTTGTGTTTGTAAACACTGCTCAAGAAATAATGAGTTATTTGAAAAAAATTAAAAAAGAAATTAATTAAATCTTATATTTGTTCATTTACTACACGATTCGCTTGCTCATTTCTTCATTTGTTTTTTTATTTAAACAACAATCAATCATTCCTCACTGGTCTCCTTCGACTTCCTTCATTCTTTCATCCGGAAATTTTTACTTTCTTTTCATCTTACATTAACTAAAATCTATGTTTGTAGTAAAATAATTTATTTTGTTAAAAATTAATTATAAAAAAATATTTAAAAAGCTTTTGATTTCAATTTTTGGAAAATAACATTACACGTCATTGCATTGCACCGATGCATGTGCTCGCTCAGCCTGTAAAGATGAACAATCAATCTTAGCAGAAAATTAACATACTTTGACGTCAAAGCTGGGTCTCATCAATTTTGTAACATCTTAAAAATATATGCAAAAAAAGTATTCGTGAAACCAAGTACCAGCAAGCCAGCCAGCATAAAATCAACACTGAGTATGGTAATGTATGTCAGATTTTGTATGTTTTATTGTTTGTATAGGATTATATAGAATTGTATACAGTGCATGCAAACGTGTAATAATCATTATCATTAGTTCACACCTACGTTTTCAATCAGCGTTAACACTTGTTAACGAGGTTAGTGCCGAATTTTTATGAAGGATTTTTTTTTCGGCAAAAAACTCAAGTTTGTTTTTGAATTCAGAAATTTAGATTGTTTAAAAAACAACTCGTTGTAACCTTTCGTTTCATTATTGATAAATCCAGTCAATTCTAAGTTACAATAGAAACATTTCATGAAATTGCCTTCTCCTAACTGTTTGCAATTATTATTGTTATCCAAATTCATCATGCATATTATTTTCTCAAAACTAATATTTTTAATGTATATGTTGACATACATTTGCAGATACAAAAATATCTATCCCACATCATTTTAAAATTTTTTGATAGATGAAAAGGTAGTTTGTGAGTTATTGTGGTGCACCTAGGAACATGTTGTTCTTGCATTCTGTTGTTCTCTTATACACACATACATACCATAAACATTCATAATATATACAATTCATCTCCACTCATATCTAGATGCATATTTGTGCTGTGAGTGCATGCATGTTTGTGGAAAGATTGCATACATTTGAAAGCTCAGTGGAGCAATAAAGGAGGTCCCTTTGACATCGAATTGCTTGAAATTGTTCAGTTGTGTGTTTCGCTTTTTCAACTTTGTGCTAATTTTGTGTGTTGGTGCCATTTATTTATTGGTTGGTGGTGCTGAGTGTTGTGGTTGCGTTGGCATTTTGGTGGCTCATGTAGTGAAATTTTTGATTTCATAAGTTAATTATGCTTGTGTGTATGGCTCTTGAGATTCAATTTGACTAATGATAGTTTTATTTACGAAATATGTGTATATCTTTTATGTTTTAATTTTACTCTATATGTGATGCAGTAGGTTCATTTTTGTACGTTTCAGGTTTGTTATATGTTTCCGTGGTAATGTCTCTCTCTCTTAAACTTGACAAGTAGTGAAAAATAACGTAAAGGAATTTGAAATAAAATGCTTTGTGTATTAGCATAAGAAGCAAACTTTTGTGCACACCTACTACTTGAAATTGGTTTTGTTTTGACTTTCAGTATTTTTGTCTCTTCTTCTTCCATTTTTTTACTTTGTTTATTTTACAAACAAATAAAAACAGTTGAGAACTTAAGATAAAACAGTTTCCACTTTAAAACATTAACAACTACTTAATTTCAAATAGTGGAATATCCATCACGAAAAATTCGATTTGTATCCATCTGTAACAATTATTTATACGTACAATAATTTTATAGAAACATCTGTTGTCGGGAGTTAGTCAGTTGAATCAACCAATTTCAAAGTTGAGGCAGAATATTATGTGAGTGCTGCAAGACGCACGAGGCAGCGTTTGACAAATTTGTGCATTCATCGTCCGCACACCAACACACAGCCTGTTAAATATTCTAAAGTTGCAACTTGATGGTGCACTTGTGAGATGTGAACGTATCGCTTGTTCCATGCAGTCATATTTCTTCGTCCATTCCACCTTAACTGTGTAGAAGGGCATGTTCAGTAGGCAACCTCCCCTCCTTCTAATGTTCTTCACTATTGTTCTTTATTTGTTGCAAAACAAATCCAACAACAGCCGAGTTTCACTGCGTGTTATATGTACTGTTATTTCACGTTTGTTGTTGATGCGAGTTGGATTTGTTGTTCAGAAATATGCGCTGAAGCACTGCTGTACATTGTTATGAATAAATATTATATATATATATATATATATATATATATATATATATTTCACAAAAGCAAACATTGCGATATCTTAGCAAACCTTATACGTTCCTAGTTTTTGGGTGTGGGTTGTTCAATTGCTGAAACGTTCACGTCACTTCATTGAAAGAACTTGGAACATTTATTACACAGGACCCAACAGCTGTCGTACCAATTAACGCTCAACAGAGTATTCATTTTATATTTTTTTTCAACGTTAAATTATTCCTTATATCATCTGCCGTACTTTATAAAAATTAATATTTTGTTCTATTTAATCGAAAAAAATCAACTTAATTATTTTTACCATAATTGTTGAAACTTTTTTGAGTTGTTTAATTCTAATTTATGGAAAAAAAACTAGGAAATCGTTTGATAATTTTCAATAAGATGGCGACCATCAAAAATTATTCCTACAGAAATCTAATCAGACGCACAGTCGGCAAACAACGCATCGCGCTGAAATAATAACTTTCCAATAAATGTGCGAGAATTGAAGAACGTATGACAGCAAGAGAGAATGAATGACGGAAGGAAGGAATGAAGGAAAAAATGTGGAAGGATGAATAAACAAAACGTACGTCACGGCGGGCAGATAGCACACACGAAAACAATTCTCTGTTGAATAATTTTTATTCCTCCTCTCATAATTGCTAAATCATCCATCATAAATGTCTAACGGATATTTCAATAAACATACACGCTACTGGAGCGTGCCATCACCTTTCATTTGCACTTTTACTCCCGCCATATGCTCTCTTTCTCTCTCTCTCTCTCTTTCTCTCTCTCTCTCTCTCTTAGTTTCTTTTTTCTGTCTGTCTATCTGTCTCAATTTGTAAATAATTTTTTCACACATAATTTATCAATCTTTTCTAATAAAGTTAGTTTCATATTTTATCATTTTGTTAATATTTCTGAACAAAACCAAGCGTTCATTACATGCTTGTCAACACCACACTACACCTCACCACACACCGTACCACACCGTACCACATCAAATTAAATGACACCACAATCTAAAACCACACTTGTCACATAACGTTACATAATATCATCCTCTCTCGAATCACATCACCATCTTTTCCTGTCCCAAATTACATCACCATCTCCCTCACATCACCATCTCTCCCTCTCTCAATTCACATCAACATCTCAGCCCACAAGGCATGCCACAATTTATGAGGTAAGCATCATGTTTGCTGAAACAAATGGGGCTTCCATCATTGCAGAAAATTTCTTTTCTTAACCTCCATATAACAACGTTAAACGTGTTTCTTTAGAAAGTATGTATATTTAATAAAAATTTATTTATAACAAATAAGAAATTATTTATAATAAATGAGAAATTGTTCATAATAAATAAAAAATTATTCATAATAAATAAAAATTTTTTAAGAATTTTATAACAAATGCAACAAAAAACTCGATCCATGTTTTAATGTGGAATTCAGATGTCAAAATATAGCATGCTTTTTGGCGCCGTGCAATGACAACGAACACATTTTTCGTGTGAGTGCTTAAATCTGTCGGGATGTTATATTTTTCTCAAGCTTTGGCAAATGTCTTGTAGATTATGCAGCTCTAAAATATGTTAATTTCTATGATTTATGCAAATTAATTTCCTCGTTCTAAATAAAAATACAATTTAATTAATCTTGAAATTGAAAGGATTGCAAACAAACAAATAAACGAACGAACGAACGGCAAACCAAGCAACCCACCTACCAAGCAACCAACCATGCAAGCAAGCAATCAACCAACCAGCTAGCCAGCCAGATAACCAACCAAACAACCAACCATCCAACCAATCAACCAACCACCACCAAGCAACCAACCAACCAAGCCACCAACCAACAAGCCAACCAAACACACAAACAAAAAAACAACATACAAACAAACACTTTTTCACATCAATTAATAAATATATTTTATTTAAAAATAATCAAAACATTTTTAACGGATAAACGCCTACTTGAATAATCAAGCATGTAAACGAATGCATGTGAAATCCTCACAAAAAACGAAAATAAGAAAAATAATTCAAAACTAGGACTCGAAACTTAGAAAAAAAACATTTGAAAACCAAAATTTCAATTACATCCAGTTCAGGGCTTACTGGTGTGGAGGCCTTGGGATACCCTAAAAAGAAAACCCCTAAGATGTTTTAATTTTTAATTTTCAGCATCAACATAGAAATAAATTAAATAAGGCCCGTGACGTTCATTCGGTTCATTCCACTTTTTTGTTATGGTGGCAGAAAGAAGAATGCGATAAAATTACAATTCTGTGATATCAATTTTGTGAGGATATCTTTTTTGTGGAAGGTTTTGGGAGCAACCGACAGGCCTGCCCTGCCCAAAATACCGCTCTTTTTCTCCCAAAGTATATCATGTAAAGGTTGACATAGTGTGTTTCGTTGAGAAAAATACTTTCTGGAATGAAACAACTGTTTGTGCGTGATGTGGATGTTGTTGGCTGCTGTTGGTTTCTAATAAAAATATTTTCATGATGCCGTTATCTACATCGTTGTCCTGCCTTATGTAGTAAATTTAATGCCGGTTTCGACGATCCTTGCTAGGTTGTGTTAAATAATGTTTTTGGTCTTGACTCTGGTCAGGTATTTGTTGAAATTGTAATAAAATTATTTTTATCATAGTTTAGTAGAACTTCGATGAAACTTGAATAATGATGAAATGAAGGAAATAATGATAATGACAAAACGTGATGATGACGATGACGATGATGACGCGGTTGAAATACTAATGACAAAATCAACATGGCGAGTTGAAAATTTTGCGTCACCTGGTGAGGAGAAACCAGCGGGAAGATTTTGAAATGTTTGCATTATTAATGGAGTGCCTTCAAATGCGAACGTGATACAATTTCATCGATTCAATGTTCCACCGACCATATATCCTACAAATTTCAACATTCTTTTTTTGTTGAAAGATTTTTAATAAATTTATTGGAAATTTGAATTTTGTTACTCAGTTTGACTTATTTATTGAGTATCGATTTAATCATTGAAGAAATTTTCTGAAGCATTTATGAGAATGAGTCTAAACAACAGTTATAACAAATATATATTTGTAAGTAAAGTTATACTATTAAATATAGTATTGATAGTAGTATAAGTGAGGACGATGATGATGAGGAAGAAAAAGATAAAGAGGAAAACGAGATGATGGTGATGATGGTAGAGTTTCGCGTCGTAAAGAAGCGACATTGGAGCATTAGTTGTTGTATATCTTCATACCGACCGTTTAAGAATTCTTTATCTACTTGCATTCCAACTGCGCCTATCTTAACTTATTTCTTCGTCTTTTTACACGTGCCATGTGACGGTTGATGGCTGGTTGGCTAGTTGGTTGGTTGGCCGGTTGGTTGGTTAGTTGGTTGACTGGTTGGTTGGTTGGTTGACTGTTTGGTTGTCTAGTTGGTTGGTTGGTTGATTGGTTAGTTGATGTTTAATTGGTTGATTAATCCGTTGTTAAGTTATTTGGCTGGTTGTCAAGTTGATCGGTTGGTTGGCTAGTTTGGTTTTTTGGTTGTTGGAGGTTTTCTTTGTGCTGGTTGGCTGATTGTTGTATGGTTAGATGGCACTAAGAAAATGTTGTTGTTGTTGATACCTACATTGTTTGACATTTAAATTATTTTTAATGTTGTTGTTGTCAACGTTGTAAGTTATAGTGTTCATTTTATTGCTCGCATTTTAGTATTGCTCGATTCATATTTTTCATATTTTTCTTACGCATGTGTTTGCCACATATTTTTTTATATATTTATTAAACGCTCATTAAACATTAAACGCTTTAATTATTTTAATAATAATAATAATAATAATTTGTAGAATAAATTATAATTAGCCATTCGGTAGCATCATTTATGCAATTGCAGTTGTAGGTGTTTATAATAGCTTGATTAAATTTGCTCCAGGAGTCAGAATTTTCACGGAGTTAGCTGCGACAAAATTTACGTCAATTAAAATTTTCCTTATTAATAAATTAAACTTTTGTAAATTTTTGTAACAAATTAGTTGGTGCATTACTACAAACATATAGGATATTTACAATGAGCCACAGAAACTCGCAAACTTTCAAATAAAAACACTTGTGTATGAATAAATAAAAAACTTAATACCTAAAAAATCACCTAGCGGAAACAAACAAATACACACACACACACACAAACACGCACAGGCAGACACACAGGCAGACACACAGGCAGACACACAGGCAGACATATAATTAAAAACACACAGACACATCAACACAAATTACCTCGCGGTCAAATGTGCCGGGATTGCAGAGGCGTCTGAAAAGCTGGTCAAGTGAGAAGAAGAATGGTCAGCCCCAAACAAAAAAGTGAGATATTGAGTCTTGAGTGAGAGTAGCTGGCAATGAAGGAACTATACATCAAGACGCGTTAAGACTTTTATTGGTCCTAATTCTCAACTCATATTACTCGCTTGGGCATTTCAGCGGCAAATCCACGACTTTTCAAATGGCTAACTAAGCGATAAGCAAATGTATGTTGCGCGTGCGTGCACATACGTACGCGCACATTTCACGCACGAACGTGCAAACAAACGCCTCGATAAATTTCGCGAACACACGCATTCAAACGATTTAAATGCTGTTTATATGAATGTGTCCAACTGGACAGATAAGAGCTGCTTAGCACTTGCGCATGCTTGCACGGAGCAAACATTTCTACTCCACTAAATTCAAAATCGCATAAACAAACAAACTTCCAGGTAACGTTACTTGTATAAAAGAACTTTCATGAATGTTTCATGACAAAATAACTGTTGAACTAAAATATATTTCAACAACGTATTATAGCGCTCTGTTTATCAGCTAGTTAAAAAACTGAGTAAAAATAAAATCTAGCAACTAGATTGTTTGGCATTTTATTTTTACTCAGTTTTTTAACTAGCTGATAAACAGAGCATCTCATTGCATCTCAGATAAAAAAAACAGTGACGTTCAACTGAACAAACAACCCAACTGAAAATCATTCCTTTCGATATTTAAACCCACGATTGATCGTGCTCACAATTTAGAGGGACGCAGGCAGGCACAATTCAATTGCAACATGCACACTCATTGCAGGCATTTGGATGACAAATAGAAGCGCAACAAACAAACAGACTGATGAAACATTTTTTAACGAAATATGCGTATTTACAGAAAAAAAGTATAAAGTAGCTACGCAATTCAAGCAGACACAAACACGCGCACAAACACACGCGCAAACACACTCACGTCTACCCATACATACTGCAACGCAATCAAGCAATAGATGCAAAAATATCAACACAAAGAAAAACAACTGCAAATAGATATTAAACGAAAAGAAAAACACATCATTATTTGCGATCGTAAATAAGAAGAATTTATAGATCCGCGCGCAAACAGACTGGCAAGAAGGGGAGATGCAATGTTTAGATGCACAGTAGGTAACGTTCAACGTGGGGTTATTAGCTAGCCGCAGTACGTTACGTTAAATTTATAGCCCGCAGTTCCAAACAGAAACACACGTACAAAAGTACTCTTGAAATTTAATATATCTTCGTATTCTATAACTTATTAAAAGTATTAAAAATAGAAGAATAATATCGAAAAATAATTTGAAAAACCCAACAAAGCTAATTGCTTCAAGTCTTACAGATTTGTTGTAGTAGTAACAGACAAACTTTTTATTGGCTACTTTTTACTGGCTATAAAACGGAGGTCCACAACACATTGCGCGTCAAATTGAACATAATGTAACCCGATTGCACAACTTTATTTTATTGTACGATGCTGGGTTGCTTTGCCCAACACGCAGTTGTTTGAAGTTACATTTTTGTGTAGTTAGCAAAGATGATGCAAGACCTTCAGACGCATGTTTCTGAGTAGGATGTACCGAGTTGGAATTCATCCCAACTATCAGATAAAATATCAGAAACAATAAAAATTCAAAACTATCCAAATATTTTGACCATGAATTACTAACGTTAATATTTTCTAGCCAACGTTCTCGTTGCCACATGCACAGAAGCAATTATACAAATTTTCATATATCACTCTTGGGGGAGGAGTTTGTGAAGAAGAGTCTCATTTGTATTCAGAGGTCCTCTAACAACCAACTCAACTCTTATATTTAAAAAAACAGACCACAACAGAGTATACAAACATTTTTCTGTATGTGTGTTTAACACAATCTGATGTTCACGTCACATCTGCAGAAAATACTTATTTACATAAAACATGTGGAACTCATAAAAATATAGACACGCACACACCCACACACACACACACACACACACACACACACACACGCACACACACACGCACACACACACAAAGTCTACACGAAACACCTCTTATAAATAGAAAGTTCAGCATGATGTGTGCATTATAAAGCCCGATGTAACAGCTTCGTTTATGCTGGCGTGGTTAAATTAGTTCTGCTCACTATTTATGTTTTATGCTTTTGAAACATAAAGAAGTAGGCATAAAGTGGAAAATTGCTGAGACGGCTAGTGCCTACAAAAACACAGGCATACTTTTTTTATAAAGGTGCAAACAGAAATATTTAGTGTTCTACTCTTTCCTTCTCCCTCTTTCTCTCTTACTCTCTCTCTCTCTCTTTCTCTTATTTATCTTTCTTTGAGTTGTTTGAAAATATTTTATAACAGTTTTCATTTTTGAATTTTTTGTTTTACATTCGCACAAATAATTTAAAACAACCTATCATTTATCTAACTTTAAAGATGAAAGTGTGTGTTAAAGCATTGAACGAGATGGCAAAGTCTGCTACTCAATCACAAAAGGAGCAACCGCACCACCACCAACAACAACAAAAACAACAAAAATACAAAAAAAACCCAATAAAAATAATCGAGAGACCAGCAAATCACATACGAGACACATAAAAAGAGGAACTACACACAACGATCCTAGCAGAAATATGCCTCTCCAGTATTGAGATGCATGTCCGTGCGAGCTCATGTGCACAATATTTTATGCATCGCTCTATTAGGAGGAATTCAAAGAAAATCACATCTACAAGGGGTATAAAGTTGTCTTATTGTACTTTCATGGGCTCTACCCATATGATGTATACATCTTTTATTTACGTGTTTATATTTCTTTATAAACTTTGCAATGAACATATATATATATAATGCATATATATATATATATTACGCATTATAACGTATACATATTGTAAGCAAACACACACGCACCCACACACGCACGCACACGCATGCATACACGCTCACGCACGCACGCACGCAAAATTACAAACTGTGTTTCAAATTTAAATTCAACCAATCAAAGAGTGTATAGTTAACTGTCCTTTAACCAGTTCCCGACAACAGCGCAATTGTATTCGAAGCCGGAAGATGAAGAGTAATCTAAACGTGATTACCTAGTCAGTGTAAAATGAACATGTGCATGCAAATCTTATTGTGTGTTTTCAACTCTGTTCATCAAATTTCTCTTTAAAAATGTATACAACCTTCTATAATACTGGTTAGAATATAATAACTACGTATCCGTTTTCTTGATAGTTTAATACTTTTTAAAAGATTAATTGTTTTATAAGAAAGTTCGAACCGCTGATTGCCTTGGTATATCTATCTGGCAGGGCATATGATGAGCAGTATCTAAGCATGCCTAAGCGTGTGCTCATCTAACTTTCATAAGTTAAAAAATTGTAAAAACTACTAAGCTGATAAAATGGCAAACATATGAAACAAAAAATGTGAAAATGGCTTATATTTTCATTGTAGCATGCTTGAATGCAAAACATTTACATGCCATTAAAAAAAGAAATAAAAATTTAAAATCGCTAATGAGGAAGTTTATAAATTATTGATGACATCAAAGATGATAATGATGATGGTGATAGGGAAGATGATGATGACGACAACGAAGAAGACGTGATGACTGTGATGATGGCGTTGAGTATGACGCCATTCATTCATTGAGTTGGATGCTTAATAAATCATTCTATTTGAACATATGGGCATAACAAGTTCGTCGATGGCAATAAAATATTTATGGTGATGAAGTGATGACGACACTGACGATGATGATGACAATAATGATGAAGACACTGATGATGATGTTGACGACACTGATGATGATGACGACGACGACGAAGATGATGACGATGTTGATAATTGTAATGATAATGGTAATGATGTTGATGATAACCACTAGAATGAACAGAATAGTAGTGATGATGATATTACAGCTAGCGACGGTTTTAACGGCAACAAATTTGCAGATAAAATGAGTTCGCTATTGAATAACTCTAATTCATTTAGTCATATCATCATTATCACGATGTGTGGCTATTTTTAACCTCTTTGCAATTAGCATAATCACTATTAACCAAATATTTTTTGGTCATCACCATCATCATCATCATCATCATCATCATTAACAACAACAAAAACATCGTCGTCATCATCATAATCGTAATCATCATCATCATTATCACCATTACCACCACCACCATCATCATCATCAGAACTAACTCCAGGTCTTTGTTTGCAAACAGACCACTTGCATGGAGTTGGATTGTTTGTTGTGCTTTCAAACGCAGTCGAACAAGCACTGGCAGGCCGAACGTGAAGAACATGTTGTCGTTTTATGCTCTAATCACCAAATTACATCAGCCACGTAAACATGTTTTGATTTTTTTTATTATTTCGTCAAATTATAGTTTTTTCTCATTCACTCATTCGCTCAATTTCTTGTCCAATAATTTAAAAAATTATTAAAATCGTTTATCGAATTATTATTATCATCGAATTCAAATCTAGAGTTAGAACAACCAAAATCATGATTTAAGTTATTTAATCAAATTATTATTTAATTAGTTATTCAATTCACCCGCTCTTTCAGACGCTCTGTCATATTGGTATGCTTTTGCAACAGTTTCGAAAAACGACCTTCAGCATCAGGGAAAAGTCAATGTTGAACGACAAAGGGGCCATGATATGACGTATCCCTGCTTGGTACCATCACCAACCTCAAATTTCGGAGATTGTTCTCCATTTTCAATCACGCTTGCTCTCACACCGTTGAGGAAGGAGCAAACAGTGGAGACAATGACCTGTGGACAACCGATCTTCACCAGACAGTTCCGGAAAGCTGAACAATTCA
>NW_008703782.1:3608757-3664147 GCF_000326865.2 Helobdella robusta
ACAGAAAGGAATAAAATGTGCTCGGAATAGTGACGTCAGTGTGTTGTAATGCATTTGTTCGCAGATAAAATGCCGTTTGAACCTGACCGTTAAACTTTCATAAAGTTTGAAATTGAAATATTGAAATAAAGTTATACATGGAAATTATTGAAGATAAGAGCATGCGCCTGTTTCAACCTTAATGCTATTCACAATAAAACGTACGTTAATTTAATAAGAGTGAATATTTTAATACTTTTTTTTACTTTGTTTAATCATCTTCGTTTTTGAAACTAATTCAGTTAATCTGATTAAACCAAGCCATTGAAAAATTTTCTTTCTTCTTTCATTCCTATTTATGTTTTACTCTTTTTCTCCACAAAATTACATTTACCACGTTTTCAAGTTGCTCATCCAGATAGCTCAGTCGGTAGATGTGTCATGTTTCGCACCGCTATTACGCGATGGTATGGTTCGAATACTGCCCGTTTGAAACTCAACGACCATACATAATGTCTATCTATGTGCTTCCTTGTTAGAAATAAAGTTTAATTAAAGGTATAGAATTACATGTAGACAACTCTGCGCCTGACAGGGCTGAATTATAATGAATAGAAAAGTGTTGTTTCAACTTTTGACTTCTGTTCTCAGAAACAAGTTGATAGAAACTTCAAAAGAAAAAAATAAATGATAAGGAAAAAATATCGAAACGGAAAAATACTACGTGTAAATGTATCAAAATGCAACTTAGTTGTCAAAACAGTTGAGTTTTTAAAAATAAAAATGTTTGGAAACAGGATAACCAGAGGACGAAAAATTTAAATACTTTAACTTTGCATATTGCTTTGAATTCGCTTTTTATTTCTTTAAATCATTTTCATGAGATCAGATTAGAAACAAATGCAAATTGTCGGAAGCGGGTGGTTCTTCACTGAGTTAGACAGTGGCAGTAGACAAAAATGTGCAAGTTGAGAAGTCTGATTCAGCGGACAGCAGAGTGACTCCAGGCCCTCTCCCCCCAAAAAAAACAAGTTTTTACTCAAGTATTTTGTTGATGCATTTCTACTCACATTACTTGCATGGAAACAATAAAGTTGTTGTATTTGTTATTGCGATAATTTACTTTTCAACAAACGATGTTTAACTCTAAAAAATACAACATTTTAATTGATGAAATAACTTTATTCGTTGAAAATAAATTCATAAAAGACTCGACAGAAAAAAAGTTTTGTCACTTTGAATATAATTAGGCGGCTTCAGACCTCCAAGACCGACCCCGGCTTTGAGTATGCGCCATTTATCACTTTTATATTCATCATACTACAAATTATTTTTCCAACGTGTGAATAATCGAGCTGTGGGATGAATGAGAAATGTGTGAATGACTGAGCAGTTGTAGCAGGATGAGTTGTTTCGTGCTGCGTGAAAGGACCTTTGATGTTCGGTGCTGTTTGGTGCACTCCTTCGTTTCATGTCTTGCTTTTGTAACGTTTTTTGTACATTACGCTCATCAACCAATCACAAAATGTTATTAATTAGGAAGAATTAATGGGAAATTTTTTACTTAAATAAACAGATCTGCCGTAACTTTGAGTAAATTTAGCTGACATGTTTGACGTCTACATTCGCATGATTCAAATAAAATAAAATAAAATGCACTTAACCGAGTCGTGCAGCAATTATTCAAACCTATAACTAATTAAATAAATGCCACTTAAAGAATTGCACAAACAGCAAAATGTTTCCATTCACAATAATATTCAATTGCCGTGAGCCATTAGTTTTGTTTTGTTTTTTCATTTAAACATTTTTCCAGACTTGAAGCAATTAACGGTGGATGGACATAAGGAGGATGTTCAATGAGGCTTAGAACAACTGAATGCAAACGAAACAATTATTTCTTCACTTTTTTTATTTCGTCGTTGTGTCATAAGGATGAATAAATTCGAAGAAATTTTACAATCATGAATACTAGTTATATAGCGTGTGTGCGTGTTCGTGTGCGTCTGGTTGTATGCGTGTATGTGCGTGTTCGTGTGTGCGAGAAATTTTGCCTATTCCTCTCTAGTTCACGTTTATATTGATACATTTATATTTTTACTTATCATTATTGTTACAGCTGAAGCCGGTTAATTGGACCACGTTGGGACTTGTAAAGTGGTTCGATTAGGAGGCTCATTTTTTTAAACGAAGTTGACATTTTTTGACGATGTAACACATTATTCTCTAGCGAAATTTAATGCAACAGTGGCTATTGTTTTGAAAATATTTACAGATTGGATACGTTTTAAAAAATACTGTATTAATTAATTTTAATTCTAAAAAACATTTATCAGAACACAATGCAATCAGTTTTGAAAGGCTTTCTCATCAACTATTGTTAAATTTTGAATCGATTGAGCAAATTAAAAAGTATTTTTTTCTTTATTGAAGATTCGTCTATAAAAATTGACTGGTTTCTTAAACATATCGGTTATATCGGTTTCTACCGCATTCAGATATTTTTTTTATATTTAGATATCTCACGAATTAAACACCTTATAATAAATTTTCAGAGTTTGTTTTTAAAAAAAGGAGAAACAAAACTTGGTGTGAAGATTGTCTCGGCATAAATATCTCGACTATCTCTCACTGAAAATTCGATTGGCATTCGAGGCATTGTAAAGCAACCACCCTCTCTTCCCTATGACAGAAGCCAATCATTCTACTTTATTATTTAAAAGGAATTCCTTTTTGCATTTTCTATTTGCATGTAAGCAATGTGAACTAATTATTTCAAGTTTTTGGTTGGTGTTTAAATATTTTTCAAATTAATGAATTTTTTTATTAATTTTAATATTTTATTACGAATTATAAAAAACGTTTCAAAAATATTTATTTGTTTATAATATATAAAACACGTGCTCACTTGTTAATATTCGCAGTTGTAATAAATTACATTTTAATTTGATTTGAGTGTTGATCGAGGCATGAGAAAAAAATTAAAGTAAGCTTTTATGGAAACAACATTCAAAGAACAAGTTGGGGAAAACGTTTTTGTGATGAATTTTTGTTTGACACGTCTGCGTACATCGGCCGCCTCGCTTTGGGTGTTGTTCATTTTGAAATTTTGATTCATTGGTGTGTTTTTTTTTATTTATATTCATATGCTCGTATAGTTTTTGTGAAGTAATTTTACGTCATCATGTTCTGATCACGTTATCTCAATTGACTTTTTAAATTTTCAAACACAAGCAATCCTACACATATGGTCAGAACATGTTACCACCGTTCAGCTCAAAATAGATCTCATCATTGTTAAGTTGGCAGCGTTCAACTGCGTCAACGTGCTTCACTGTCAAATGAAAGACCAACAAATTTTTGTTGGACTGCAACTAATTGGCAGAACAATCGGAGATGAAGACACGTGGCTTCTGCGAGCGTGTGGAGATGCAATAAAGAACAAGTACTATTAATATTGAAATGAGGAACACACTTCAGGCTTCGATGCCTTTTTGTACGAGCATAATAACTCAACCGAGACATTTGTTCCAGCACGCACCTTGTTGTGGGCCACGTTCTAAAAATTCTTACTTATCATAAATGCAAAAATAAACACGCTAAAATGCTACAGCAAAATGTCTTCCTAGAATAGAAATCTGGATGTTCTCCTAAAATAGAAACCAACAAGCATGAACAACGACACGAAATAACACCAACACCAAAAATTAAATTGTTTAACACAAAATTTAAGTAGGAACACATTATTTAACGTTGAACAAGCACTAATGAAAAAACGAAAAAGTAACGAGACAATGAAATCAAAATGCACGAGTTGAGCACGAAAATGAAGAATTGATAAAGGTTATAAATGTTGAACAACAACCATTAAAGTCAACAGAAGTTAACAAATAGTTAAACATAAAAAAACATGAATAATAAACCATACCAGGTAAACAACCATGAATAAACAACAAAAGACAAATAATAAGACACGAAGAACAAAGAATAAACAACCTGGACCAGATATTTACGCATAAACAACAGAGAACAAATAGCAAAGAAAATGCAGTGCGCCATTACACAGTGACACCGTCTCTCCCACAAAATGATGTTTTATTGTTTATAAAACAAATAAATATTATTTATCGCTCACTATCATCATTGTTAATGATGTTGTTTACTGCATGTTTAAAAGTTGTTTGAATGTTGCTTACCAGATTGTAGCTTATTTTTAAAATCACATGTTTTTCTTCACTGGTAGTTTTCAAGTTTAAAAAAATTTTCTGAAACGTGAAGGAGCGTGAAGAAGAATGGAGCAGCAGCAGCAAAAGCAACGTTGATTGATATTCCATTTGGAAACACGTGGCTAAAGGGAACCAATTAATATGCAGGCGATACTCTGCAGAATTTTTCACACAGCAAATTGATTTATCCCCGTGTTGTTTCAATATAATTAATTCTTTTTTTTAATCAATTTAAATATTTACTCTTTCGGAAGTTCCAAAACAAGTATTATTTACAATTAAAGAACCCAGAATAATTTTTTGATAAGATAATAAAATTGAATTCGACAAAATGAAACAAGGGAAAAAAATAAATTGGGTCTTGATTTGGCATTGTATGTTATTTCATGCATAATTAAACACTGCAGCGCTGAATGAACGCCCTTCCACGGATTTCAAACAAAAAAACAAACAAATGAAATAAAATTTCTGAAAATAATCTAGTAATCTAATTATAAAGACTGTTTGCTTGTATGTATGTGTGTGTTTCTTATGTATGTATAGTATGTTTGAAGGTTTGTATGTACTGTACCTATGTTGTACATATGTATGTTTGTATGTATATGTAATGTCTGTATGTAGCACTCTTTTTTTATTATGTAAAGTTCTTTATTAAACTTTTTGATGCAATCATCATGTTTTTTTTTATAGAAAAAGAATATGAGCTCGTCAAAATAAAGTCTATTAATTTGATTTCTATATAATTACAATCTTGAGATTTTTCTCTCCGAAAGTGGATTGTACAATAGCATGCAACTGTTTTCATTTGCTTCAAAACTTGTCTGTGTGGCATGTCTATTTATAAAAACAAAAGTACAGTACACATACAATTCATTCACCATAGAGATGGCATACATCATTGTTAGCAAATCAAAAATTCATCAGCGGTCTATCACAACAAATGATGATTGGACAAGAGACAAGAGAGAGAGAGAGAGAGAGAGAGAGAGAGAGAGAGAGAGAGAGAGAGAGAGAGAGAGAGAAGAGAAGAGAGAGAAAGAGAGAGAGAGACAGAGAGAGAGAGAGAGAAAGAGAGAGAGAAGGAGAGAGAGAGTGGAGGTAAACATTGCGAATGATTTTTTCATTATCTAGTTGACTTCTGCCATCAAATAAATCATAATATTAATTATTTATAGCTGCGAATCAATTTTGGGGCCATTTTGTAAAATAAACGCTTATTAATACTTATAAATAAAAAAATTTTAACAAATAAACATCTAAAGAATGCAATACTTTTATAACAATACGTCTCAGAAAAGTGTTAGTGTGAGTGTATGGGTGGTTGTATGTGTTTCCATCAGTATATATTATATTACCGAAACATTAACAAAAGAGCATAGATACAAATAAAACAAAAACACCAACAAAGATAAAAAATCAGCCCTCACTAGATGCCCGGGCGATGATACATCATGCAGATAGAACAACCAATATATCCCACTATCTCAATGACTATATACGTACATTTACATATATATGTAAGAGTATTGTATAAATTACATATATGTATATATATATATATATATATATGTGCGTGTGTGTGTATATGTGTGTGTAAAAGCGTGTGCGTGTGTATGCCTGAGTATACAATAGCGAAGGCAGTAAATATATATATATATATATATATATATATATATATATATATAGAGAGAGAGAGAGAGAGAGAGAGAGAGAGAGTGAAAGAAAGCGCTTAATAATTAAAAGTTGGAAAAAATAAACGTATTATTCAATTTCAATGACACTGTTTTAATGCTAGGCCCATAATTTTCCACTTAATTCTCAATGAAAAATGAATATGAGTTTGTTTGTGTTGAATGTTTGCTTGAGTGTGCTGTGTGTGAATAGATACGGTGCCTCTGTACTTATTTTATTATCTTCCATTAACTTCCATTAAAATTAATTTTAAGTGGTGTAATTATTCAAATGTATAACATATATATATATATACATATATATATATATATATATATATATATATATATATATATATATATATATATATGAATTGAGAAAACAAAATTGAGAAAATCATTGAGATTGAAAAATTAATGATATCTATAAGCGACGCTGAACGTCAAAGTAAATTAAGCGTCAACCTCTCTGTTGCCATTGAGCTTCAAGCTGAAGGCAAGAAAACACGAGGTAGTTTTCAAAGTAAGCTACTCACTGAGGAGATGAAGGATGCGGCGAAGCAACTTAGGGAGAATAAAGATATCGTAATAAGACGCGCAGATTAATCTGCACAATATGTCATTATCGACCGAGCCGATTACCATGAAAAACTCAATGATGTTCTCAATGATACAAAAAAGTTCCAAGTAATCAAAAAAGATCCCACTCAACTAAAAACTAAACTAAACACAATAATTAAGAAGATAAGAAAGCACATCACCGATGACAAACTTCCATCACTTATAGGCGAATACTCTCCTGGCTACTTATATGGAAATATAAAAACGCATAAAAAGAATCATCCCATCCGACCAATTATTAGCCAAATTAAAACTGTCACCTACCCTGTTGCAAAATTCTTGAACAAAATTTTAACCCCATATATTCCAAACAATTACACACTACAATCTTTCCGTGAGTTTATTAATCTCCTCAGAATTAATGAACCATCCAAATTTATTGCCTCTCTGGATGTTGAATCATTATTCACAAATGTACCAATTCAGGATACAATCGACATAATTATCAACACCGTTTACCACTCAGATATGGTTCCATTGAACATACCGAAAGCACAACTGAAGTCCCATCTTCAAATTTGCACTACTGAAGCACCATTCCACAGCCCCACAGGCAAACTTTACAAGCAAATCGATGGTGTCGCTATGGGTTCCCCCCTTGGCGTCCTATTTGCCAGTTTTTACCTAGAACAGCTGGAGAATGAAACATTCAAAAACAATGCAAGTTTAAAACCAAAATATCTACGCCAGATACGTGGATGATATCTTTGTCTCCTATAACGATCCTGAACAAATCACCCAACTTCTTGGTACCTTAAACAAATCAAAACTTAGATCTACCATTGAAAGTGAAAAGGAACAACGTTTACCTTTCCTCGATGTGTTGGTCACCCATGGCGAAGAACGATTCAAAACCGCGGTCTATGTCAAAGAAACGAATACAAGAATTTGTTTGAATGGACAAAGTGAATGCACTGAACAATTTAAAGACAGCACAATAAAATCATTTGTGAACCGGGCATTCACACACTCTTCCGATATTGAAAATCGCGACGCTGAGGGTCACTAACCTGCTTGTAAACAATGGATATAAGACTTACTCTATTGAAAAGATTGTTAAAGACAAATAACTACACAGCAATAACCTTCCTAGTACCAACAATCAAGATAACGACATCATCTTGTATTACAGAAATCACATGTCAACAGCATACAAGGTAGATGAAGCTATTCATAAGCATATCATCAATAAAAATGTCACACCAACCAACCCAAATAGTAAAGTTAAACTCCGAATTTATTACAACAATAAAAAGACGTCTCACTTAATACTGAAAAACAACTGCAGTCCTAGAGATAACTCTGAGTTAAAGCGTAATCACGTAATATATGAATTTAATTGCCCTGACGGCTGTGCACGTCAACATGACTCATATATCGGGATTACTACTACCTCACTGACTAGAAGGCTTACGATGCATAAACGGAGTGGTGCTATCAAATCTCATTTGGACTCAACACACTCAATCACAATTAGCCGTGAAATCCTCGACAGCAACACCAAAGTAATATACCAGAACAGCAACTACACGCATCTTAAAATTGCAGAAGCAGTCCTAATCGACATCAATAAACCAAAAATAAATATACAACAAAAAATGACAACCTCACTTCCGACCCGGCGCTTAACCAACAACGAAAACAAAGAAGTAATAAAAACTAGCATCGTAAATAGTGACAAAGAAGAATATGATGCTATCGATGAAGAAAAGGAGACCAAAGAAGATGACCAGCCAATTAAGAAACCTGACACCTAATTCGCATCAAAGTTCAATTTTACAACACCAAAGTTAATTTTTACAACGTCAAAGTTAATCTTGACAAAGTCAATATTTCCCTATATATACAGCAAGGAGCACTGACGATGATTCATTCGGAATCGAAATATGGTCTTATTTGCAGCATGAATTCGAAAAAACGAACTACAAACATATTAACGCCAAACATTCGGTAGAATTTATAGAATATTGTAAAAATTATGGTCTATTACCAACATATATATATATATATATATATATATATATATTATATTATTCAAACGTATATATATATATATATATATATATTACATTATTCAAACGTATATATATATATATATAATATATATATATATATATATATATTACATTATTCAAACGTATATATATATATATATATATATGTTGGAAGGAGACCATATTTTATACAGTATTGTAGGAATTCTACCGAATTGTTGGCGTTATTGTACTTTAAATTGATTAATGCCAACTATTCTGTAGAAATCATACAATACTCTCTCTATATATATAATTATATATATAGAGAGAGAGAAAGGGAGAAAGAGGTATAGAGAGAAATGTGTATGTGGTGCATATATATATATATATATATATATATATATATATATATATATATATTAGATTAACAATTTAGCGTTAATTGTGCCATCATTCGCAGTTTATGTCTATTTACATTGATTCCATTCAAATTGCAAATGAACATAAAACGCCGCTCGTTTAGCCTTCATCCAGATAGGACACGCAGAGATTTCACACAAACACACACATTCACATACACACACACGCATCAAAACACACGCACACATGCACGTTAAGTAAACATACAAACAAACACAGATACACATACAGGCACATATGTAAACGCATTTAAAAAAATTGTGAATTCACAAAGAATTGTATTTAAAAATGAAAGGCGCTTGAAACAAAAATACCCACACGAGCAGTAATACATGTTGAAGCTGCATATAAATTTGCGTATATAAATTTGGAGATTTTTTTTTTTTTTTTTTTAAATTTTAACGCCACTGCAGCTCCCAAGATGGTGCTATAATGTATGTACCAGTAATTTAGTAATTTTAATATTTTTTTCTTAATTTTTATTTTATTTATTTTTTTTTATAATTATGTAGTTTATATTATTACTTAGAAATCATAAGTTGGAAATCCAAGTTAACAATAAAATATTTTGTTAACTTCGTAAGATAAGAAACTATTGATGAATAGCCAGTCAGCTAACGCCAACAATTGACGTTTTTTGTCACAAAACATATCCACACTCACATATACAGACAGACACCAACATAGAGACACACACACAGACACACACACACAGACACACACACAACAGACAAAAACACACACAGACACAAACACACACAGACACACACACACACACAAACTCACACGCTCACATATATTATAAAACTACACACTTTATTTAACATATCCGTCTCTGAGACATTGTGTTGTGGTATGTTTGGATCACTTTTTCGTCCGACTGATTGTCCATTTGGTGATGAAATTAATTCGTTTGACATCCAAGTGATATTTTCTTTTAAATAGTCTCAAGTCACTTTTTTAAAAAAATTGATTTTTGCTAAGATTATCACATTACATACAACATCATATGCAATCGTCGTTAATGAAAAATATTTATAACATGATAATAACAATAAGAATAAAAGAAATACAAAAAACAGCAATAATAACAATAGAATAATAAAAATATAATAATAATATAATAATATAATAATAATATAAAATTACTACAAATAATAATAAAAGTAATAGTAGAAAAATTGTCAAAAACAATAAATATTTTTATAATAAAAATATTTATTCCGTAATGATGATCTATTAGGCGCCGATGTTATTCATACAAATCTGTACTTCTAAACACACACACACACACAACATGCACACACACACACACACACACACACACACACACACACACACACACTGACACAAACCACACGCACACGCACATACATACACATTAACACAAATCACACACACACACACAAAACACACACACACACACACACATTAACACTAACAAAAATCACACACACACAAAACACACACATAAAACAGACACACACATTAACACTAACAAAAATCACACAGACAGAAATCACACACACGCACATACACACACACTAACACAAATCACACACACACACACATATTTTATTCAACTTACACATCAACATCACTCCACATTTATAATGTTTTATATACAATAGCAATAATTTTTTGTATAATATTGTGTGTATATTGAGTAAACATTGTATTAAATATAATCAATCTGACAAGAATTATGAATACCTACTGAGTGTTTGGCGTGTGTGTCGTGTGATTGTTTGTATGTTGTGTGAGTGTACGTGTATGTGTGTGTATTGTGTGAGTGTATGTGTGTGTCTGTTTTTTGAGTTCATGTGTGTGTTGTATGTGTGTGATTTTTGTGTGGTTGGTGTGAGCATTTGCTTGTGTTTGTGAGGGTATGTATATGTGTGTGTTTTTGTATGTATGTGTATGTATATGTCATGTGTGTGTTTGTATGTGTGTTGCTAGTGTTATGTGCGTGTATATGTAGAAGTTATTTATAGTACATATACATAGAGATGTGTTGATGGCTGGTTTAGCGATGTGGCGCCTGGAATGAGTCCCCATGTTGAATAAACATCATCATCCAACATACTGCAGTCTCCTCCTTATAGGATTGTTTATCTTGAAAATTATAACAATGTTATTCGGCAGTCGCAACTGGTCTGTTTGAGGTTTTCTGTTATTTATGTTTTCCTGTTGCTTTGTTGTGATTCTGTTATTGTTTCTATGTTGTTGTTGTTATTTTTGTTAGTGTTGTTGTTGTTATTGTTGAAGATGATGATGATATGTTGTTGTTATTGTTGAAGATGATGATGATATGTTGTTGTTGTTGAAGATGATGATGGTATGTTGCTGTTGCTGTTGTTGTTGAAGAAGATGATGATGATATGTTGTTGTTGTTGTTGAAGATGATGATGATATGTTGTTGTTGTTGTTGAAGATGATGATGATGATATGTTGTTGTTGAAGATGATGATGATATGTTGTTGTTGTTGTTGAAGATGATGATGATGATGATATGTTGTTGTTGTTGTTGAAGATGATGATGATATGATTATATGATGATGAATTCACATTATTAGCTAAACTAAATAGACAAACTCGCAACAATTGCCATTCAAAACAATATATCACAACCAAATGAATAAACTTCTAATGATAGCCGTTCAAAAATGCAAATTATAGTGAAATGAAAATGTCAAAAGATGACATCACACTGACAAAACGGTGACGTCATAAATGACAAGCTTGTATGACAGCCATAACAACAATAAACAACAATGATGATGTTTTTTTTAGTTTTGATTGACGTGTTGGTGAAACAATGATAATACAAAAATTATAAGCTTAATAATATTTTTAAAATAATAAGCGTTGCTAAATTAATATTGTTATTGCAGATATGATGTTGGTTTTACGTAACATAAATTTTCAATTTTATAAATTAATTTTATTAGATGTGTTGATAATTATAAATCTTACTTTTTTTCCTCTATCTAGTTTGCATTAAATTTTTATTTGAACCTTCCACTGCGTTTTGGTTTTTTTAGCGACATTTAAAAATGTTATAAAATTGTTAAATTCATATATTATATATGATAGAGACGCAGTTGCTTTCCACTTTAATTTCAAATTTTAAACCTTTATTTAAATTTTAATTTCAAATTTTAAACCTTTATTTAAATTTTCACGAAATAATATAATGTCATGAATTAATCTCAGAAGATCGTCATCTTATAAAAAAATGTGTACCACGAGAGCAGATTATAATATAAATTTGTTTAAATTTTCCTCAAAATTCCTTTTTAGTCTTTTATTTTCATACATTACAATAAAAATTAAATAATCTAACTAATATAAAAAAAAACTAATAAGAAAATTTTTGAAATTAACTAACATGATTAAATTTCGACCCACCGACCAGGGACAATATTAGTCGCACGATTTAGTTTAGTGGCTCGACCATGATGAGAGTTCAAAACCCTTTCAATACAAAACTTGTGCAAGAGGAAGGAAGCTAATGATGACTGCCTGCTTGACTGTAGCCGTCGTATGGTCATCATATATCGTATCATATAAAATATCATCAATTTTTTTAAAAACTTGATCGAACAAATAATGAAATGACGTACTACCAAGAAGTTAATGAGATGCATCGAAAAGAATGTCAAGTGCACCTGGCGTAAGTTAACCGAAAGAGTCCCCTCCATCTCCCCGATATCGCCAAACCTCCCTTCGTTCAACAGACGTTACAAAACACCAATGTGCTGGATTACGAGATTCTGCCTCACCCAACATACCTACCAAACCTCTCTCCAACCAATTTTTCATTTCCAAACACTTCAACTACTTGTAATAGATTATGATGCTAATTAGCTAAGTTAATTTTATACAAAATTGTTATTACCTTTTCAAAACACATCTCATGATGTTTTGATTATATTATCAATGTTGCATTTTTATCGTGACGAGATTTTTCAACTTCATTTATTTCAGTGTTTATCAAACACATCATCTTTCTTATTTTATCGAAAGTTCATTATAAACAACCAATCTTCACATTAGACACACACACAAAAAACCATATCTACACTCATATAGGTACACACGTACCTTCGTCACTTGCACGTATGCACACATTCACGCACACAGACAACTCCTCGCTCACTCACTCACTCACTCACTCACTCACTCACTCACTCACTCACTCACTCACTCACTCACTCACTCAGTCACTCACTCACTCACTCACTCACTCACTCACTCACTCACTCACACACACACGACACACTTTCACTTTGCGATTCGAACGCATTCTCCTTTGATGGATTAATTCAATTAATTAGCCGTATATATCACCAAAAAAACAAGTTTTGTATTTATAAATTAGAGTAAAATGCTTATAGCAGCAAAACTGTTTATTTCAAAAATGTTAAAGTAAACGAAGATTTTTAATTTTCTGTTGTACAAATGATGCACGGTAATGAAAAACAAATGTCACATCGCAAAGTAAGAATGCCTGAAGACATGAATGCCGTGTTATAGATGAAGATTTCCTTAGTCTTTCAAATTGCATCATATCACATTACACATTACACTACATTACATCGTGTATATAATATCACATCACATTACATTAAATCACATTAACTACGTAACATTCCATATGACTGTTTGATGCATGGTAGCTGAACGCAGTTATTTGTTTCTAAGTTTGTTTAGAATATTTCTAGTGTACACTCGATGAATTGTGTGTTTGTGTTGGGTATTATACAGTCACGATACACTTGCAATGATGTCTGTGTGTGTATATATTTTTATACATACTGCTTGCTTGTGTGAATACAAACTATTTGTTTGTATGAATGGTGTTTGTGTGTGTTGTGTATTGGTTGGCTGTTGGTTTGATATTGGTAAAGTATTTGTTGGACCCTTGTTCAGCATTTGTTGTTGGTTGTTTGTTTATTTGTCAGAATATATGAAATGATGGGGTTTGGTGCAATCAAATATGTCATGGTATGTAATGTAATGGAGTTTAATAATAAGCAAGTGTTGAAGATTTGTTGTTTTTTCTTTGTTTGATTGGTTGTTTTTTGGGTGTTCGTTTGGTAAGGCTGTTTTTCAATTGCTTATAGATATTCGTATATGTGTATCTCACAGGAATTTATATTTTCCAAAGGATGAGTGTGCATGAGACTAAATAAAACTTAAAGATCTGAGATAAGGATATTAATATTATTCTTTAATATATTTTAATTTTAATTTAGTTTACAATTTAATTATATTATATTTTAATTATAATTTAATAAAAATATAACCAACGTTCTTCATTAAGGAACTTTTATTATTTTATTGAAATAATATTTGTGTGCCTGATAGCACAGTTATTTTTGTCGTTGTTGATGACGATGTTGTTGTTGATTTGTTTTGTTGATGATGTTGTTGCTGCTGTGTGGTTGGTACTTCAGCGACTGCTGCGGTTGTTGTCAATGTTGTTGTTGTGTGATCATGTTTGCCTGCCTATGCGTAAAAGCTGAGCGTGCACGTATATAGAATTGCATGGTTGAGTTGTGCCAGTGTCTAGGGAGAAGTCCCTATTTAAGAAATCTATCGTCTTGGATTACGTTCTGTTGTCATTGTTGTTGTTGGTATTGTTGTTGTTGTTGAAGTTGCTGTTGGCGCTGTTGTTGGTGTTGTTGGTGTTGTTGTTGTTTTGTTGTTATTGTTTTGTTGAATTGTTTTTTGAATGTTGATAGTGTGTTGTTGTTGTTTTGCATTTCACGTTTCGTTTTGTTGTGTTGCAGAGAACATTTTGTTGTTTTATGCGGTTTTTTGTTGTTGAGGAAATTTAGTAGTAAGCAACACAGTTTTAGTTGTACAATAAACAAATTAAAATTAAATTAATTATTAGCAGAAACGTCTTCCTTCCCAATAGTTCGTCAAAATTTGTCGAGAACAAAGTCGTCTTAATTTTCAATTCTGTTGCTAATATTGTTATCAACATTACCACAAATATCATACATGCTGGCAACATCATCGTTAATGTTGGCTATTTTGTTATTGTTACCATCGCTGACATCATCAGTGACATCTACATAAACACATCACTGTCACATCAACACCAACATCATCACGATCGCACCACAAAGCTGCAAAAGATAAGAAATGTATGCAAATAAATTCGCAATTTGCATTCTCACACCCCAAGTAATCACGTACAATCAATGTCATTTGCCTGTTGACGCATACACTCCTGTTGTTGTTGATGTTGTTGCGGCTGTTGTTGTTGATGTTATTGTTGCTGTTGTTGCGGCTGTTGTTGTTGATGTTGTTGTTGTTGCTTTTTATAGTTTGCTCAGGGTCTGGGTTTTTTCTTTCTATATTATTTAAAATTTGTAAAACTTGTCCTTTGGTCATTTTATTAAACCATAAAATTGTAATTTGCATCAAACATAGCAGCTGAATTATTCTCAGCGGGTAGGAAATAAAATTAACTTGAAAACTCATCTGGCAATCTGATTTTGCATATCTTCATCAAGATCTTTCTTGCATTTTTCAAACTTTTTAAAATGTTTTCATACGAAAATCATTTAAAATATTGTCCACCCGAGACAACATTTTAGAAGGAAAAACAAAAACTCTTGCAAACTAAACATTCAACGTTTGGTTTGCATGTTTTACAATTATCTCGGAAGCGTATTCACATTTTTCCATAATATCTCTTAAAATTCAATCGCTTAACGTATTTTATCTGAAACAAATTTATCTGAACAAACCATTTGCAATTTAAAATATGAAAAGTGCTTTCTTTTTCCAACAAATTCACAAAGATCACAAACGCTAGCGGTAATTTCGTAAACCCAGAGATTACCCATATATATATATATATACATTCACATTTATAACCAGATTATTTTCAACAAGAATTTTTTTTAAAAATAGCTTTTGTATAGATTTTATGAGTGTTTAACTTCAAAAAACAAACAATGAATGAACGTTTTGAATGAATGAACGTACTTGTGAACCACTGTTTAACATACCTACTCGATGTTTCTGCCTCCCACTATTACAGTCATTTTGAATATTATTATTATTAATATTATACACGTTTCGTCCGATAAATTGAAAGATTTGATTTATGATTTTCAACATTTCGCATCATTTTCGCCATTTAGAGAACATAAAACTTCTTTACATACAAATAGTATTTACAAACACTAACAAAAATCTCCAAAATAATGTATCTACAAACACCAACAAAGGAAACCCAAGATATTGTCATACTGCTCGCTCTTCACCGTTCTACGACGGTCACCAAACGAAGAACATAGTTTGTTCTTGGTGAAATTCTTTCTGTCTCTGTAAACTCGCTCGCTCAACGTTAAATAACTCGATATTGTTCGTGTATATAAAATAATGATAGATGACTTTTATTGGTGACTTACGTGTGTTGAGCATTAATTAGTGTTTAAAATGTTATAAAGTTTAATTAGTTAGTGTTTGAAATGTTATAAAGTTTAATAATCGAAGTCGAATGAGAAACGACTCATCCATTATTGTTAATAAAAGATTTTTATTGTTTAATTGCAACCAAATATATTTTAATAAAATAAATAACAAAACTTGAAACTGAGACTTAAAATGTAGTGTCACACAAATGATAATGTGTCAAAGTGTATATGTAGTGTTCAAGAGCTTTAAGGCGTGTTAAAGAGACAACTCTCAACTTAACTCTTAACTCATGTGCTCGTCTATTATATACAAGGAGACCTTGCTCCCCAGAGTTTAACTAGTTGTCTAACTCCTTCTAACCAGCCAGTTCCTATTGTATGTCATCTCATTCTTATTATATGAAGTGTTAAATGGTCTGTCTAATTATACGTTATATTATCTTATATTAAGCTGCTTTATGTCTGTAAATTTGCTGTCTCGTCCTGAACCGCTTTTATAACTTAACTATCATTATAATTGTTTATCTACTTTAACAGATATCTTTATGCAACCTATATCCATTTATACCTCCTAAGAATGAATAACAAAAAAATGAATGAATTAACGAATAAATGAAAATGAACGAACGAATGAACGAACGATTGAACGAACAAACGAACAAACGAACAAACGAACGAATGAACAAGCGAACAAATGAATGAATGAATGAACGAACAAACGAACGAACGACTGAATGAACGAACGAACGAACGAACAAATGAATTAATGAACAAATAAATAAACAACAGTGTCCATGATCATGAAAAAGCTTCAGACAAAGGAAAGTTGGTACGATGGTGGGTGTTGGTGATCTGATGGTGGGGGGGTTGAAAAGTTCTTTTCCATTCCACACGCACATCTGACATAAGTTCCATGTCTCGCTCCACTCGTCACAATCTTCCTCCTTTTTGTCATCATCATCATCGTCATCATCATCATCATCGTCGTCGTCGTCGTCATCATCATCATCATCATCATCATCAATTACATCATCATCATCCTTACAACGCTATCATCATCATTATCATCATTATTACATCATCAGCAGCAGCACCACGTCATCATCATCATCACCACGTCATTGTCAGCAGCATCACCTCATCATCACCACCGCGACATCATCATCATCGTCATTCATCATCATCATCGTCATTCATCATCATCATCACCAACACCAGTCCTTAGTTGAGGATTTATTTCCACCATCAGATAGGAGGACCATCATCTTCAACATCAATCATCATCACCCACATCAACAGCCTTCACCATTTCGCCTAATTATTATTATTATTATTTTTTATTTTTATTCTTCTTATTATTTTTCTCATTTTTAGATTTCATGTTACTGCTGTTCTTCTTCTTCTTCAAAAATTTTTTCCAATTAATTTTGTTTGTTTACGTTGTTTGTAGTGGTGTTCATTGTGTGTGGTTTATTGATAGTATGAATAAAAGAATGAATGAACGAATGAATGATTGGTTAATTGATTGATTGAATAATTGATTGACTGATTAATTAATTGATCAATCAATTAATTGATTGCTATGTCGATTGATTTGAAAATAGTTTGAATGATCAAACGATTGATTTAATCATTAATTCATTATTCATCATATTGATTCAATCACAATCATCATCATCGTCATCATCGTCGTCATCATCACAGTCGTAATCATCATCGTCATCATCATCAATGTCATCATCGTCATCATGATCATCATCATTCATCACCATCACCATCATCATCATCATCATCATCATCATCATCACTCATCATCATCACTCATCATCATCACTCATCATCATCACTCATCATCATCGGCGAAATGATATTCTTGTCCCGACACATTCAATCATCGCATGCCAATTAAATTGTTAGCAACGTATCAACGTTTCCGTCATTATTCTCAAGACATCATCATCATCATCACTATCATCATCATCTTAATCGTCATCATCTTCATCATTTTGTCAGCATTAATTCAATCAATCTCTGTCGTCATGTTGCTGCTGTTGCAATTATAGTACATGCAACCACTCTCTCATCATCATTATCACCACCACCACCATCATCATCATCGTCGCCATCATCATCAGCATCGTCGTCGTCTTCATCTTCATCGTCATCTTCATCGTCATCATCATCGTCTTCGTCTTTGTCATTATCATCATCGTCGTCATCGTCATAATCATGATCATAGCAGTCATTCTCACCTCCTCATCATCATCAAAGGAATCTCAATCTGTCATCATATCATCATTAGCACCATTATTATTATAATTTTTATTAAAACATCTATTAATATTATCATCGTAATTATCATCATCCTATCATCATCATCATCAACGCCATCATCGTCATCGTCGTCATCATCGTCATCATCATCATCACTGCTCAGATCATCAATCATTCTAAACAACGCGACAAATCCAACTCCGACGACGAAAATAATAACGCTGATGATGATGATGGTGATAATGATGATGATGATGAATGTGATGATAATGATGATGATGTTTATAATGATGATGGGATAAATATCTTAGAAAAGTGATGTTTATGATTTCATATGATTAGAAACGATTGTTATCAGCATATTTTAAGATATTATTGTTTTATTAAAACCACATTTATTTGGAAATATTATTTCAAGGGCATTCAGATTAGCGGTTACTGTGCTAAAAACAAGAAAGTTTAATAAAATTTAGGAAAAGACACTCTAACATTTTCAATTTTTTTTTCTGCCGAACCAATTATGCAGAAATTGAATTTTTTTCAACAGTTTTTACGATGGAGAATTTTATTTTGAAATAATTAAATTGGAAACAATTTTATATATAAATTTTGTACGTTTTGGTTAAAAATAATTTTGTTGATGTTGAACTTTAGCAAATTATTTTATCTTTTTTTAGCAAACAACCACCACTTAATTCCCAACGATAATTTGTTGACGATACAACGAACACTGGACACACAACAACAAAATAATCATAAATTAGACTTCGATTTGTTGTTTTTTTTAATAAAAATATACCATTTTTCATTAATAATAGTGTTTGGCTGTCTAATTTATATAATATTATAATGAAGATAATTTTTACGAGTGAAAATATTTTGAGGTGAATTTTAATGTGTACCTTAAGTCAGCGTGTGTATGTTTATTTGTGTGTGTGTTTGGGTCTGTGTGTGTGTGCGTGTGTGTGTGTGCGTGTGTGTGTGTGTCTGTGTGTGTGGGTCTTTGTAGAAATAGTTAAGATACAAATTTATTTAACAGTGCTTCACATTAACATTTCAACTGTCAGCCATTTTTTAAATAAAATGAAATTATTTTGAAAAAAATTTAATGAACCACTAAACCAAACTTCTAACCAAACTCGAACGGTAAACCATCAGCGAACAAAACATTTTTGGACTATAAAACTCAATTACGCTTATTACTCCACTGAAAAGACTGACAGGACAACATTCAAGTTGCTTTTCAGGTAGGCTGCACTGGTATGAACAGAAGAGTTGTGATGGAAAGTTAAGCTTGGATGCTTTTGGTCATGTCGTATTTCAAAGCAACTTCAATCAACGCGATTTTAAAATTTTCAAGTAACATCTTCAAATAGACGTACGTTATTAAATGTTATTAAACGAGTCACAATTTTCAAACTGTGGAAAAAATTTCTTTCTTGTTTGGTTGCGTAACATTTGGAATGGTTTAATTTCTGTAGTGAACACGTCAACCAACATTTGAAACTCCTATTTGTTGATGATGACAAAGCCAGATACAATTGAAAAGACGTTCGTAATTAATTTATTTTTATTTTTCATATTGGCAAGTTGAATGAAATAGCTGACGATGTAAAACTATTCCTCAATAATGATGACAACTCAATGATTAATGACTTAGGAACATTCCACAGATGATTACTTTTTAAACGTTTCAAGAATAATCGATCAAAAGATTAGAGTATCGATGAATGACCTTCAGGGTTACAATGTCATGCCAATCAATATATGTTTGTATGTATGTACTCTACATCGTTCACTCGTCTAAAGCAGGGGTGGGCAAACTTTTTTTCGTAAGGGCCACATTGAAAAACGTTTTACTTTTGGAGGGCCGCATCATTATATATATATATATATATATATTCATTATATATATATATATATATATATATATATTCATTATATATATATATATATATGTGTGTGTGTGTGTGTTTGTTTTTTAAAGCTATAAATAAATTATTTATGCCAAAAATTACGTTTTTATTTATTTGCAAAAATTGTCAATTACATATATAACAGGTTTTACAGTAAATCTGATATAAAAAATAAGTTTTATTAACAAAAGTTTTTCTAATTAATGGGAAGTATGGAACTGTTCACAATTTTCAACAATGTTCTTGAATTGTGGAGCCAGATCACTTGTCACTATTTTCATTATTGCATTTAGGTTGCAGTCATTCATAATGGACCTATTTTTGGATTTATTTATTTTCATACAAGAGAATGCTTGTTCGCATATATATGTGGATCCAAATATTGAAAACATTTTTGCAGCAAATCTTTTAAAATTTGGAAATGATACATCAGACAGAGAGCCATAAAATTCTAACAAAAGACCTGATTTAAACTTTTCTTTCAGTTCACAATTTGCTTGCATGTCCAGCAGTTCCAACTGCAAGTCTTCAGGTATTTCATCAGCTTTTATACAAAATGGTGTTGTGAGAATTGTAAACAAAGGCTCCAGGTTTTTAAAATCTTCAAATCTTCTTTCAAATTCCCTAGCTAAATCATGTATTTGTTCTTTGTATTTCTGTTGCTACTTCAGCAAAAATTAGTTCCAGTTTTAGCAATGGAAAATGACAGAACTTGTTTTCATCTGCTTGTCTAGAAAACAGGGCAAGTTTTGATTGAAATGATTTAACATGGTAATACATGTCATGTGCAAACAAACCATTGCCTTAAAGTTTATTGTTCAATTCAGTTTATTGTTAACTTTTCAATAATGTCAATGGCAAACATAAAATCTAATTTCCATTGTTCATTTTTAATATTTGTAGTAAAATCAGAATTGATACTTTTCATTTCTAAAAAAAGAACTATTTCTTCTTTGAGAGCCCAGACTCGACTCAGTGCCCTGCCAAGACTTAGCCAACGAACACTGCAGTAGTAGAGTATGTCAGAATGTTCACTTTCCATATCTTCGAGCAATGTTTTGAACTGTCTGTGGTTAAGACCTCTGGCTCTGATGATGTTTATTACCCCAACAACTGAGTCAATAACATGCTTAATTTTCAATCCAACTTTACACAAATTTTCTTGATGAATGACACAATGAATAGATATAAGTGCATGATCTGGATGTTCTTCTTTTATTTTTCTGTTTATCAGTGTCAACAAACCTTTGTTTTTTCCAGTCAAAGCTCGAGCACCATCAGTTGTTACACTTGCTAATTTGTTCCAGGCTAATCCATTTTTTTCAATACAATTTTCCACAGAATCGAATAAATCTTGGCCAGTAGTTGTGTCCTTTAGTGATTCAACACTGAACAACTCTTCAGTAATTTGAAAGCAATTATTGATTCCTCTTATAAATACTAAGAGTTGTGATGTGTCTTGCATATCTGTGCTTTCATCCAAAGCAAGAGAGTACCACAAAAATTTTTTACTAGCAATTTGAAGCTGTTGCAACAAGTTTTCACTTATCAAGGTAATTCGTCTGACTACAGTTCTTCTTGATAAAGAAATACTATCAAACTTTTTCTCTGCTCTGGACGCATGATGTTTGCTGCATCCAGCAAGCATTCTTTGACGAACTCGCCATCAGAAAATGATTTACTATTTTTAACTATTTTGTGAGATAATACCAAACTAGCTTCTGTTGCAGCCACTTGGATTGAAGATTGTTTGGTAAAAACGTTTTGCTGTGTTTTTAAATTTTTAAGCAATTCTTGGCATTTCCTTTTTCGATCTTCATCTGAGAATTTGCTTCCAAAATCTAAATGTTTCGATTGCTGATGCCTTTTCAAATTATACTCTTTGAAAACATTTATGGACTCGCGACAAATTAAGCAGACTGCTTTTCCACCGACGTTAGTGAAATAATATTTAGTTGTCCATTCCTCATTAAATACTCGACATTCGTCATCTATTTTTCTTTTCTTTATAGCAGACATGGCTTTTAAATACGAAACAAAAAAATTAGAAAAGAATACAAAGATGGCTTCCTCCTGCACAAAATTCAATTTTAAACAGTGTTGCCATTGAATTTAAAATAAAAGACTGAAAGGTTCAAGTTAGAATGGACCATATAGCTAGAATAAATATAGTGATAATGCGGCACAGATAGGAGAGATTTTGTTGGAAGAAAATTTAAATCAGCCAACTTCGGTCAAGCGCCGATGTCAGCCCGACTGGAGAAAAGCAAATTTTGTCTTAATAAGCTCGATTCAACATTTTTTAAATATCAGAAATGACAATTTTGTGATAATAATGACATTATTGTGACAAAATGTTTATTGCGATTAGAAATTTGTGCGTAAAAATTAAAAACTCAGAGGACTTCGCAAGCTTTTCAAAGAGGACTGAGATAATAAATACATAGAAAACTTTAAATTTTTTCTAATTTTTAAATATTTTTTTAACATTTTAATTAAAAACTGGTATTTAAATTAAAGATTAACAAGAAGATCAACTATATAAAAATGAATAAAAAACCAAGGAATCGCTAATAGTCTATGTCTTGCTAGGTGGCCCGCTTGAATACATTGATTAGATGTAGCGTTAGCACCCATTAGAATGAACAATATTAAGCAAATTTTTAACAATTTAATTCTAGAATACAATGGCTTCAAATTAAATGTTTAAAATTTAATTCTAAAACATAAAAATTCATTTTTTATATGTAAATCTGATGTGCGTACAAGGACTCGCGGGCCGCATGCGGCCCGCGGGCCGTAGTTTGCCCACCCCTGGTCTAAAGCATTTCGACTATATTTTGTTCTCTTTTCTCTTTCTTTGTTCTCAAATTTGAAACTGCTACGGAAATAGTTTAAAAATTTTTGTGTGATTTTTGTGGAAAGTTTAATTGGACCTTGTTTGTTTGTTCACATGGTAGTTTGAATAATAATAATTGTTATTATTAGGATAATAATCAATATTATTATCGTATACTTGATTATTTTTTATTAGTATTTTATCTGGATTTTTATTTGTATATATATTGAATATTGCATTATATTGTATGTTTTATGATATTTGATTGAATAAAAAAAGTGTTCCCATTATGATTATTATGATAATAATTATGGATTAAGAATTGAAGATGACAAATAAACTTATTCTATTTAATTTAATTATGTAATGTGATGATGTAATGTAATTATGTAATGATGTAATGTTGTGATATAAATGTAATGATGCAATGTAAAGATTGTTCGATTGTGAAAATAATTTTCAATATTTTTAAAATTTGTACCCCGTAAACAAAATTTTAAGGAGACAAACTCTTTAGGATGAGATTGTTTTAATCATTTGAAATGTGGCGTGATCAAAAATAAAGAGATTCCGAAAGATTTTTTCTGAGTTGAAACAATTTTTTCCCCCACTAATTACCACTCTACATTTCAAAGATACAGAACAAAAATAAAACAATTTTTTACATCACAAGGCCAGATACTAATCTTTTTTCAAGTTGAAGTACATTTGAAAAGTTTGCTTCACCAAAAATGTACAGAAATATTTTTTTTCAATATAACGAAGTTATGAGAATGTAAAAAACATTAACAACTGTGTTAACTGTTTGAAGCAACAGTGGAGCGATGTTAATAATTGCTAAAGTTGAATTAAAAGTGGGTAATATATGAATATTTCAAAAAAATTGCCAAATTCATTTCTGTTTAATAATATATAAGTTGTTGAATGGAAAAAAAATAATTTTTTCTTATTATTTCTATTAGAAGTTAATTATAAATTATCATTTTACTAATTAATTCATTTTTTACTATAAATAATTAACGGATTAAGACTTAAAAAAACTAAAAAATCAGCGCAGTTAAATAAAAATATCAAAATAAAATGTAGCGTTGACTGACTAATACGAATTCAGGATTTTCTAGTTACATTTCTCTTTGAGTAAATTTTGGAGTCGTGCTTTGCTTAACTACAATATTAAAAAAAAGGAATTAATAAATTAATCATAGTTTTTGTTACAAATAAGTCTGTTAGCTCGTTCACTCATTCAAATCAATCAAATGGATTCAGCTCAGAATTGCTCAGAATTCATTCAAATAAGGTAAAAAAAAATTAGAATGGAAAGTATCTAGAAGTGTTTAAATAATAATAATAATAATAATAATAATAATAATAATAATAATAACAATAATAATAATAATAATAATAATAATAATAATAATAATAATAATAATAATAACAAGATGATGAATAACAATGAAAAATTGTATCAATAGAATAATTATTTAACGACATTAACAATAACAATGACAGTAATTGGAAAAATTTATTTTATATAATAAATAATTTTTTCATTGCAGCGAAATTAGCAACGCAAAATTGACAAGACTTGATTGATTGGCTGTTTAACGACTTTTTTCATTTGAAATGACTACATGAGTCCTCTCTCTCTCACACACTCTCTTTCTTTTTATCCTTTTTTCACTCTCTTTCTTTCTCTCTTCATACATACATAATTTTGTACATTCATAAGTATGCATCCATATACATGCGAGTTGTGTGCGTTGTAACCTAACACTCAATCCACCAACGCTCTTGTAACAAATACAACAATCACGTGATACTTTTATGCAAAACGTGTCGGTTTATCATTGTAGATAGATGAGTTACTATTTATGTGTGTGTGTGTTTATGTATGTGTACGTGTGTGTGTTTGTGGATGTGTGATGTGTGTGTGTACGTGTACTTGTATAATGGAATGTAATTGTAAGTATTTTTCAACTGTTTTGTATGTGTTAGTGATTGTGAAATTTGTTTACGGTTATTGGCTGCTGACTGCCGTGTGTATGTGTTATGTTCTCTGTATGTATTAACAGGTAGATAAACTTTGGCGTCGTGTGGTGCGTTGTGGTGTGTGTACTTCACACAGGACGCACCGTGTAGGCGAGCCTCAAGTTGACTGACAAACAACGAACGAGATTGTTGTTTGATTGAACGATCTATCACTTTTCATGATGCATTGCTTTCTTTCTCCCTCTCCAGCCTATCTTTGTTACTATTAATCTCTGCAGCTCTAATTATTTTGTTGGCTGACAGGCTTTTTATTAAGTTACAAAATGAACACCAATGCATTTTTTTAAGAATTATTTTTCAGTAATTATTTAAAAAAAATTTTTTATTCTTATGTTGTTGTTCAGTTGTTCATCATCATAACCACTCAAGCAAATTCATTCATTCTGATTCGACATTCAACATGCGCCGCTAACGACTTCTCAACGTGTTTTTTCTCTGTTTTCCATTGCATTAGCAATCTGCACGCAAAAATTACTGCTGAATGTTTGCTTAACAATTAGCCGACAAGCGACAAAAATATTCACAAGCCGTTGAAAAGACAAATGAGTGCATGCCAAATAATTCGACGATAATGTGTACATTCGCCGCTGCCTAATTAACCGCATTCACTTTAATTTCCGCACCTAAACGCGGATGACAGGACTGAAATGTGCAAATTTCAGACCGGATGCTGGCAGGATGTTTTTAGAGGCAAGCGTGTCTTTCTTTAATTCTGCGTTTATCGTTTGTCTGTCTTTTTGTCTGTCTGTCTGTTTATTTGTCTGTCTGTCCATCCGTATGTTTGTTTGTCTGTCTGTTTACGTGTTGCCCGTTTACTTGTTGGTTCTTTGGTTTATTTTTGTTCATTCCTGTGTTTCGGTTAGTTAGTTTGTTTGATTTCTTTTTTTCACTTGTCTGTCCGACTGGTCCATCTTTCATTCCATTTATCTTCTTGTCAGTTTGGTAGAATTATGTTTGAATATTAAGCAGGACAGTGCTGTCTTGAGAGACTGAAGTTGAATATGTTAAAAAAACAAATTATTAAAAAGTAAAATTGTATTTAGCTGAAAAATGTTGACGTTAAAAGTAAAGAATAATCGTCAATCAAATAATTTCTTGATAAGCGAAAGAAAGCACACAAGTAGTTGTTAATACAAAAGTACTTTTCTATATACATAAGTCATTGACATTTGCATCGTGTTCATATTTTTTTCATTAATTAAAAACATTTTGTGCCTTCAGAAAATTATTTCTTGAAATCATAACAATCCACCCCATAAGTGTTGCACACCAAGAAATACAATGGAAATAATTTTGATGAATTTCTTTGTTTTATATATTCAGTTTCATTCATACTTTCATTCAGTTTTATTAATTCATTAATCCATTTGTTTGTTTTTTCGTTCGTTCGTTTGTTCATTCGTGTGTACGTTCGTTCGTTCATTCGTTCGTTCGTTCGTTCGTTCGTTCAATCACTCATAGAGGGAGCATGATGTCACGTTTTATTGCTTGGTAAAATTCGCGTGGTTTATTTTTGTTGTTTTTTATGTTTATTATTATTATTATTATTATTTCTAGATTTGCCTTGTGATTGTTTAACGTAATTTAACTTGACATGACATTCACATTTACATTATGGTCGTATAAAAAATATAATATATCTATATTATATATATATAATAACTTTATTAATTTAATGATACATAGAATTGTTTACAACGACAATATTCAAAATGATGATTGAAGAATAGACTGATGACGTTTATCTGTTTAATGTTTATGTCTAGATGGGGAAGAAACTATTATTATTATTATTATCAATGAAGATACGTCGGTATCTTTACCGGTTTACATGTTTACGAAAGCAACTACAAGAAGAAAGTGTGTGCTACTAAATGTTTTTCACTGAGTTTGTATTTTATATTCAAATCTTTTTTTTGTTTTTTTTTTCAATTCTTTATAGTGTAACTCTGTCATACGAAGAACTGCGTACGGGTTATTCTATTCTTATAAGTAAAATTACTGTTGATCTGATGGAGGAAGTTTCCGGATCATAGCGATGATGATACAAATTTGATGTTGTAGGATTCATTAGTTTATTTTGATGGTAAGTTCGAAATTTAACCTATACAAATGAACAATGATACGATGTGCTGAATTGATTCATTTGAAATCCTCATTAGCAGTGTAAACACAGAAATCCATACACGCATGCAACCTACTAACTAGCCAGTGCATATTAGCTCCACATGGAGCTAATTAACGCTTTTTAAATGTGTTAATCCGGCCATCAATCAATCTGCCTTTATAGAGGAATGAACTGTAAACGAGTGAATATAAATAAATTAATACATATAATGTACGTATGACGATGTATGTGTGTATAATTGTGTGATTGGCGTGTGTGTGTCTTTGTATGTGATTAGTATATGTGTATATATTAGTTTATTTGTATATAAGTGTATATATGTATATATATATATGTGTGTGTGTGTGTGTGTGAGTGTGTGTGTGTATGCCAAGACGTGCACTCTGTAATTGTATGTATGCATATTTTTGCGTACGCATGTGTGCGTGTGTGTGTGTGTACGCACATTTGTATGTATAAAAGTCGTGTTAGTGCAATTAGGTTGATGGGGAATACATGTCCATTCATATAATGTTCTCGTTCATTGCATCTCTCTCTTTCTCTTTCTCTCTCTCTCTCTCTTTCTCTCTCTCTCTCTCTCTTCCTCGTCGTCGTTGTCATCCTACTCCTCATGCTCTTAACAGTTCGTGGAACTTTCCAGTGCATTTTGTTATATCCATTTTTAATTATTATTCAAAAAATAATTTAATAATTATTTGGGCTATCATTTTTTTTCTGATTCGTTGCAGTTTGAAGAGTTTCGCTTAATAAGATCTTGCTCATTTTGCGTCGCATGCTACAGTTAATTAAAATATATATATATATATATATCTAAATGATGGATTAATAAATTTTTTGTATGTGAATGTATATGTCTGTGTGTGTACGTGTATATGTTTGTAAATGTGTATGTGTTTGCGTGTATGTGTGTGTGTGTGAAGATACATGTGTACGTGTTTGTGTGTGTGTGTCTGTGGTCATGTGTAAATTTATATTGGGCTCGTCTCATCTTAAAGGCATTTGAATGATTTATGGACTGAATAGTATGGCGAGACCTGACAGGAAGAATTTATTTTGGACGGATTGCTTGGCAGCAACAGATAAATGGGAATATTCATATCCTTATAACATTTGTTGTTGGTTGGTTAGATTCGTGGCATGTTCTATGTATAGTTCTATGTTTATTCAAAATGTTATCATCAACTCTAACAAACTAACAAATAAGAATTAATTATTTAAACTGGGCGAGATGTGAGTGATGACCACAACCACACACACACAAACACACACACACGCACACACACACGCACACGCACGCACACATACACACACATACACACACACACAAACAAGGACACACACACGCACAAGGACATACAGTCATATATATATATATATATGTATATATATATAAGTAGAAATATAAAATTGACAAGTGTTTCGTTTTAAAGAATTGAACTCTTACTATAACTCTATCAAGTAAAGAAAAGGAAATTATTGCATTGCTCGAGTAATCAGCCTGATAAAATATGATTAGTCTGATTTAGATATAGCATATTTAGGACGTAGCATATCTCCAACTGAGATAACGTATTTAATAGAAGCCTGATAAAGTAGACCGACAGGTAGCAGGCAAACAGATAAGGGTTTTAAAATTAAATTTATTTTTAAATTCACATACACACACACAAAACACGGAGAGAGAGAAAGAGAGAGAGAGAGAGAGAGAGAGAAAGAGAGACTCATTTCTTCAGACCAGTAGTTGCATCGTAGTCGTGAATTGGTTGGCGAGCGTAGTTTTTAACCAGTAGAACGCCAGGCTCTCAACTACAAACACTCACTTAATGCACCGTACTGGCACTTTAAGCACAATTCAACATTACTACATAAGCATCCTATGAATAATTCAACTGCATAATATGTACATATTCTTCACATTAAACAAACATACAAAGTAGGCTGTGTGTACATTTTATGTACTACTAATTGTACGTACACTATAAATAAGCTACACCTTCGTACACTTATGCGTACACTATGTGTACGCATAAGTGTACTACACTATGTGTACGCATAAGTGTACATTCAAATGAGCGCCATTTCAGCTGGAATGTTTACAAATAAAAAACAATTTTCACGGTTTATACTGCGACGGAGTGGAAAGAAATTTCTGTAAACTATTTCTATGTGTGATGCTCCGTGTGAGGTGGAAGTGATGAAGATGACGTCGGTGGAGATGATGATGACGACGACGATGAAGATGAAGATGATGACAAGGATGATGATGATAATGTCGAAAGACACGAGAAAAAAATGACATATCTGATGGATAAACTTGACAGGAGTAAAAATTAAAATGATAATTATCACGGCGGTAATCAATCATGAGCGAGAGAGGGCGCGATTGTAATTTTATTTCACCTCTAAAACTGGTGAAAAATGTAAAATAGCTGGTAATCAAAGTTGTGGGAGACCTGGTTATAAGAATGATAACGATTACTGACTGCACTCCTGCTGATGAATATGGTAATGATAGTCTAAAGTCTTTCATTATCATATGATACGTAATGAAAGTCTGAATTACTTGATGATGATAATCTCGTGACCATGATAATGATTGTCGCATCATTATGATAATGATTGTCACATCATTATGATAATGATTGTTTTATGATTATGATAATGATTGTCTGATAGCGCTATTAACACGGCAAGCAATAAATTTCTTCATTTTTTCCTAAGACGTTTCTTGCATGGTGGAAAAATTACATTGAAAAAAAAATAAAAAATCTAACCTGACGTTAAGATCGTCTCGTCTTTGTTTGAAGATATAAGTTTTATAACTAAGATTATCAAGTTTATTGCTGTCGTCAACCAAGTGAAATTCATCAAATTCAACACATGCACAAGCACACGCACGCACACGCACGCACACGCACACACACACGATGTTGAAATGTTCAGCAACCAAATAGAAAAAACATCCAAAAAGAAATATGGAGGAAAATTTGAGGACAAGAGATAAAAGAAAAATAGCAACAAAGTTTGTTCAGTTTATTCTGGAGATATTGCATCTTTTGGCACCTGATACACCCTGAATTTCAAAGCGTTAGCTAAGATGGTGATGACGATGCGAGAAAAGAAGAAGAAGTAGAAGAAGATGATGATGATGAAAAAGTGGAGAAAGACGTTTTTGATGATGATATTGATGATGATGATATTGATGATGATGATGATGATGATGGTGATGATGATTATGGTAATGATAATAATAATGATGATGGTGGTGATAATGATGAAGCTACCGATATTAAATAGCATGAGTTCGGAAATAACAACACTTTGTTTCTCATTCGTAATTTTTTTTATTATTTAATTATAAATGAAGTAATAAATAAATAAATGAAAAACAATGAATATGTTATAAAATGCAAATAAATAGCAGCTGCAAAAAAACAAAATTTCAATTTCTCATACAGCGAATCACATTGAATGTTTATTTAATTGAAATTGCTTAAAAGATGTATTGATTGCCTATCGGTCGTTGTCAATTTGTGAGTCTTCAAAGACCTTGAATGAAGAACTTTCAATGAAAATCTTTCATTGAAAATTTTTTAATTTAATATCCACTCACATCTGACGATGTTGTAGCATGTACATACTGATCTGTGCGTGAACTGCCGGTTATAAATCAACCGAATGGTACGATTGTAGGGTATTAGTACTACTTAGAAGATGACAAACAACATCAATTGTGTTCATTTATACAGCCACTAATCATATCAAACGATGTTTTCTTGCATTATTCATCGTTAATCACATTGAAAAATTAACTAATAAACTTTCCTAATCATCATAAAGTTTTTTGTTGATGAAAAATTTGTTGAAAAAAGATTTCAATCGGAAATAAATAAAGTAAATGAACAAAAAGTGGTAGAATGAGAATGAGAAGGCACTTGAACTCTCAGCAGTTTTATCACCTCTGTCTAATTGTTTTGTTGCAATTAACAAAAGGTTATTGACACCATGAAACCGCAATGAAAGGCGCTTATTATTACAGAGTGGGTGACACTAGTGTAACAGTTTGCACATGGAATCGTCGAAAAGAAGAAGAAAAAAGAAGAAGAAAAAGAAAAATAAGAAAGAAGAAGAAATAGAAGAAGAAGAAGAAGAAGAAAAAAAAAGAAGAAAAAGAAGAAAAGGGAGAAGAAGAAAGAGAAGAAAAAGGAGAAAAAAATGAAGGGAAAAAGAAGAAGAAAGAAGAAGAGGAAGAAGAAGAGGAAGAAAAAGAGGAAGAAGAAGAGGAAGAAGAAGAGGAAGAAGAAGAGGAAGAAGAAGAGGAAGAAGAAGAAAAAAAGAAAAAGAAGAGGAAGAAGAAGAAAAAAAGAAGAAGAAGAAGAACAACAACAATTACAACAACAACTACAACAACAACAACAACAATTACAACAACAACAACAGCAGCAGCAGCTGCAACAGTAGCTACAACACAACCAAACAAAATCGAGATAGCTGCAATTGAAAGCAAAACTAACAACATCATCGCCACCACGATCGCATAAATTTATCACATTAAAAATTTAAAAATAATACAAAATTCTGCGCAACTTTCCCAACAAATTTATCTCCTAATTCTAATTTTAGTTATTAAATAATTTTGATTTATTTCGGTTTATTTTTCTTTACTTTATTTTAAATCATTAAAACTAACAAATATTTTTAATATTTCAAATTTGTGTAATAAATTTCTATACAGCCATTTCAGATGTAAGTAATTTGTATGTAATTCTCCTTTTGTTTGAAGCGGTTCTCTTTTAAACCTTCATCAAAACCCTCTTACATCTCCTCCTAATTTACTTCCTGCTGGTCTCACGAACGTTCCAGCCTCAATTACTTGCATTGTTGTCCGAAGAATTGAATTAATCTTTAATTTTTTTCTTTCTTTTTGTGCAGTTGCTGTAGAAACATTATTTTTTTATATTTTTAACGTTTCTGAGAAAATTTTCTTCCGAAAGTTTTTGAAAATTTTTTATTTAAATTTGTTTATATGTGAGAACACACCAAAATTTACGTAGAAATTTCCTCACTGAAACATACGCACACAATCACATATAATTGTGTGATTTTTTTGTACTTTTTTAAGCAGGGCCAATTGTTAATCGAGTGAATTGTATATTTCATATAACACTACACAGACCAGTGCAGCGCTTCTCAACCTTTTGAGATTCAAGGACCATTTAAAAAATGTGCGTCTCAGCCGCGGACCACTACTGAAAATTTTGCTATATACTTGAAATTTATACAGATATAATTATTATTTCATATAATTACGTAACAGCTACACATAGTTAATAATTATAACATAGTTCTTAGTATAACTTTTAGACTTAGAGAACTACAGTTACCACACTTGACTATAGGTGTATTAAAATTGTTATTTAAAATTATTTATTATATATTTTAATGAATGTTTTAACTTTAAATTAAAAAGTATAATGTTCATTTTACATTGATGTTTGCATACAGCGTATCTCACTGCGTATCTGGCGTACCATCAATTTTTATGTCAAATAGGAAACAGATTGTAATTGCATCTTTAACAATGAACAAATGTCACTTGCTAACAATAATGAATAATAATAAACAGGGGTTTTTTTTAACGTGCCAACTACATTAGAAATAATGCTACGTTTAATTTAGTGTTAGTCTTGAGCTTGCACAGTTGGGCATAGCTTACCCAAACGAGGCATAATGCCCGAAAGACTCAATCGGAGTTCATCTTTTCCATTTTTTTATTAAAATAAAAAACTTGCACTTTAAACTTTGCTCGCGGACCACAGGTTGGACTAGTGCATAACTAAAACTGCGGCCTAAGTTGATCGTGTAAATTTTTGTCAAGTTTAGGTATGTCTAATCTAATTTTTTTTAAACTGATCTATAAAAAATAGCTAACAAATGAAAAACAATGATTTTTATATTTTATCAAAACGAGACATTCTTACTTGTCGTTATTCGTTTGAGATTCAGCATTTGTGCAAGAGCGTAAAAAATAGAAGTCTGAAATTTGAAAAACATTTCAAATACCATCTGAACTTAAATTTTGTAAAACAATTTCGCTAAGTTGGAATTTTGGAATTCGACATTCAAGTTCAGTCATGTACGCAATGCGATAATTTTTACCGGTCAAAATAAATTTGCCGAATGAAATGATTAGAAGACAATCAATCATTTTGTGATTTTGATTAGCAATTTAAAATAATTGTAATCCTTCATTCATGTTTATGTTTTGTTCATTTGTTTTCATGTTTTTATAAACATTTGAACAAAATTTCTAATAAATAGTATAAATTGTAAATAAGTCAAATTTTAACATAAATTATAAATGAGGTGATGTTTCAGACTCCAAACAGGATAGCATTTGACTGTAGTGTGTTTAGTTCAATCCCAAATAGCACAATTATTTGCCAAAATTTTTCCAATTAATCCGATTACACGATTACGACGAAAATTTACGACCAAACACGATCAAAATCAGCCTGAACCCCGACCTTTAGTTAAAAAGGGACATTCAATTTAAGGCATATGCATTTTTTAGGAATGAAACTTGATGAATTTTGTGTCTGTGTGTGTGTCTGTATGTGTCTGTGTTTGTATACAGGCATCTGTGTTTAGATACCTGGATTAGTTCTAATCGTTGAAGCAGGAGAATTGTTGAAAGATGGAAGATAGAAAGACATGTCCTCACTTCATATTTCAGTGCGTGGAGCTGCTTGCAATTAAGTATGCAGAACGCGCTCAATATGAGGCATGTCATCTGACAACTCACACGGACAATCCTCTACGTCTCTTATTTCTCCTTCTTGTTATTTTTAAAAATTTTCAATTTTCTCCTGACTCGTGTTATCTTTCCTTCATATCCAATGCAATCATTTTTGTTTTTTTCTTCTTATTTAGGAAATTTTTTTTGCATCTATCATAAATTGCAGATTACATATGAACGCGTATAGTTCTAAACCAAATATAAAGGAGCTTATTGTTTATAGTTTCGACGCTGAAACTATTAAACCATTCTTTCCACAAACTCAGAGGAATAAATCCATGTCTACATTGCAGCATGGAAACATACCAAATGTTGTAATAATAGGATAATAACATTTTCTTGAAGACTAAAAAATCGTTGTTACATAAATTTTGTGGAACACGCTGCGCCATTAAAAATTGTGCTCTTTATAATTCAATCCAGAAATTTTCACTCTATTTCAGTACATCGCATAAAAAATTTATCAACCTCCTCAACATATAATTATTAAACTTAACTTCTTAACTACTAGTTAACAAAATGTTTAACAACTTGTGAACATGCATTCACACAAAAGTTCATTGAGTAATTGTGAACATAACAGAACATGTGCAAACGAACGTGCTTGAACGAACATGCGTGAACATATGTAGACAAATGCGAGCACTTGCAAATATAGGCAAGTATGGAGAGGACTGCTTGATATTTCTCAAAGGAACGTGTGAAGTGACTATCAAATATGGATGGTCAGTTGAACCACCTGGAACAATTTGTGTCTCCATACCGCCGACAATTTGTATTTCTATAGTATAAACACTTCGAATTTCCATAATACCAACAATTTGTATTTTCATAGTACCCACACTTTGTACTTCTATACACACAAACACTTGTGTATTTTTTATATTAGACAATTTATGTATTTTTATACCACTATTACCGACAATTTTTTTTTCCAATAGCTACAAATTTATTTTATTTTGTATGTAATACGCGATTTTTGATCTTAAAATTTAACAATTTTATTTTGCATAATAATTGACTATATAGATTTGAATATTTGCAAACAAACTTTAATCCTCCCAGCAACCTTTTAGCATTAGATAGTAATTTGTATATCGTCTAGATCCACAATTTGAAACTTTATACCAAACAAATTTTTTGTCTCATTTTTTTTTTGATGAGTTTACAAGAAAAGCTACATTCCATAATTTGATTTGAAGCATCAATTTTGTATGAACGCTAAATTTTTGACAACTGCTAACACGTGATGTTGAAAAGACGGCACCACATATGTTAGCATTTCCAAGTATGCACATTCAGTTAAGTTTGTTTTGTAATATGTGAACAGTTTCACACATGGGTTAAATTTTGTTCACACCAACGTTCACAAACAAACGTTCGCAGTTGACACCCTTGTTCACAAATGTTCAAGAAACACGTATAAAAGTACATTTGCATGCTTCTTCGCGTTTTTTAACGTTCACTGAAATGCTTTCGCTCACACTTATTTCTCAATACTTCATCATTAGGTTTGCATTAAATTGCAGATAACTTTCTGATGTTGCACTTATTTCGCCATCAATTTTGAAACGTTTCACTTTGGAAAAAGTTCGAAAAACTATTCACCTGTGTGTGTAGAATTAGAAGAAAATTTTTTTATTATAATTTGTGATTTAATTTGCTTAAGACGTAATTTTGTTAAATAATAATTTGAAGTTTTTCCTAAGTTATTGTGCTAAGGAAATTGTTTGTATTCGATTAAATTTTAAAAAGCTTATTGTTTTGCAGAAAATTTCTTAAAGAAACTGGTTAAATATATGAGTGCTATTTATAGTTTTGTATGTGTATATAATCATTAAACAATCAAAGAACTTGGATGTGCTCAAATATTTTATTTTTCTCGCAAGAAGGTAAATTTATAAAATGCAGATAGGTGCGTGTGTGCGTGTGCGTGTGTGTGTGTGTGTGTGTAAACGGGGGAGAAAGCCAATTAGAAATTGGCGTTATGCAAAATCATTCTTCATCTTTTATATAAATTCATCAATTGAAACTAAAAAATTATATATACACCACGGAACACACAAAAAACACGAACATGCTGTAAATAAATCATCATACACCTCCTATAAACATCAACAGAAAGAAATTTGATATAATACAAATTTATGTACGTTAGTATACAAACAAATATGTGTATATGTATGCATTTGTATCGCTGGATGTATGTGTATGTAAGTATGTGTATGTAAGTTTGTTTGTATCTATGCATCGATGTATGTATCTATGTTTGTATCTATGTTTGTATCTATGTATGCATGTAGATCCAGCAGACATGCATTGAAATAGAAACCCCGAAATATGGAAACATGCGAGTTGGAGCGTGTGTTTGTTTGCATGCGCGGGCAGCCTTGAGACGTGTAAAGTGCCCACTTGTCATCTTGCAAGTCGGCACGTAGGTTCATGTTTCAATCCTCAATACACATTTCAACGTGTATGTTTCTACGTGACTGGAAGTGGTTTTGTGTGAATGTGTGTGCGCGTTTGTGTGTATGTGTGTAAGTGTGTGTGTGTGTGTGTGTGAATGTATGTATGTGTGTGTGTGTGTTTGGTTGTATTTAATTTTGTACTTTTTCTGTATTTTTGTATGTTTGTCTATGTTTATAAACATGCATGTGTGTGTGTGTGTGTGTGTGTGTGTGTGTATTTTGTTATTTTGTATAATTGTATGTATTTGTATGGGTGAGATTGAAAGTATGTATGTGTGTATGCGTTGTTACATTTTTGAAAATTTTTGAAAGTTGTCTGAGTATGTATGCGTCGTTGTACGCTCGCTTGTTTTGTGTACGAAGAAGTGAAGATTTCGTTTGATCACTATCGAATTTTTTTATTTACGTGTTAGTTTCATTTTTTTCAGTTAAACAATTTTTTTCTTAAAAAATTTATTTTCATTTCAGAGAAATTTTCCAGACTTGCAAACTTTGATAAAAACACGTATGCATGCATAGCTGAGGTATTGCCATTGTGAATAAAATGGATTAAAAAAAAATTGCCGTCTGAATGATGGTTTTAATTTATTCAATTTATTTCCTTAATCATAAACTGTACCTCATCAATTATTTAAAAAATTATTTTCATATAAAATATTTCATTTTAGAAAAAAAAACAAACAAATCTAATTTATTTTTCTATTTTATCATCACGTTTTTAACGTGACATCCTCCATCAAATGCGAGCCAGCCGAAACCTCCAAGGACCATTTCAACATCAAATGTATCTTCATCAGAATTTTGAATCACACGAAAATTTAGCGCTGTACGTGTCGTCATGTTGATTGATTTTTATAATTAATGCTACGCTTCAGTTGCTCTGGCGAAAAGTACGGGATCTCCTTCCTATGTATGTCGCTGAGTGCAGAATCATATTAACAATCCCGCTGTATATTTAAATTCAAGTTAGGAAATTAATTTCTGGAATAAATTTTCAAAAGAATCAAAAACATTTGAATTTTTTTTAATTTGTTCATAATTCTATTTAAATAACTTTTTCATTTAATTAATTAAACGTTTACTGATAACCGAAATCATTTTTTTAAAAATTATACTCGAAAACTCAAATTAAGCGGCTTTGATACGAATCGATGAAAGGTTTGACATGGAAATGTATGCGTTATAGATAGTAAATAAATGACGGTGGCATGCGTGCGTGCAAATAGCGGTGATGTTACGTGTCTGTGTGCGCTTCAGAAATGTGCTCGCACTTCAGAATTCATTCTCGCTTCATTATCTGATTGCATAGGTCTGTTCTAATTATACATTTTAATGAGGTTCGTTTCATGTTTGTGTTTTTGTATTGAAAGTTCCTAATATAAATTAGATTAATCCTAGATTAGCGAGTGCAGATGAAAAGTAATTTACGAAGTTTCTCACCCTGCAATAGGCAAATGATAATAAAATATAATTATTCTTTTTAATAAATTTCCACATTTCTACATTTATTCCAAGCTTTTTCCACAGAAGTAGTAAAAACATGAACAAAAAACATTACACACAACAATGCAGACGGTAAAAACATATAAAGAAAAAAAAATCACCAGTAAAGAAAAAACGCGCAGTTACGTACAATGAAGGCTGCTGTTGAGAATCCGCATTTGCCACGAGATTCAATTACAATTTACTTCAGAACCTGACACGAAACATGATTGAATTGAAAACAACTTGTTTTTTATTTCTCTCTGAACTTGCCTCCAACACACATTTGATACATATTATTATAAAATTTGTTATGATCTTTCATATATATATATATATACTTAATCAATTAATTAATTATTATTAATTATAACGGTTATAATAATTAATAAGGCCATTAATAACATTATATTAAATGATAGTAAATCATATGTTATTTTTATTTTTCAACAAACATTTTCTGGCTACAAATGAATTTTATTCAGGTCAATAAACACGCTTTATTGGGTATTTATACAACTGAACAAACACATTCATCATCAATGGTGGTTCTTCTTACAATTTAATCGCAGTTTTTTAAAGACAGGTTTTGTCATTGAAGTTGTCCTTAATGATTATGAATGATTAAGAAAGTTGGAAATGATTAAGGTGATACAAAAGATTAAGATGCAGTAGAAGTTGAATGTGGTTGTGTTTATATTAAGAACTGTTTGCATGGTAGTGGCGTTGAAATATAAAAAAAAGTTCAATTTTCAATTTTAATTTAAATTAAACTAAAAATTAAATATAGATGGAATAATAAGTTTAATAACATTCTTAACTGTTTTAACATCCTACTTTGCTGTTTCGAATATCAAGAGATAGAAATTATGAAAAAGTAAAAGAAAAGTATTTCTTTTAATGACTATAGGTTATATAAAGTTCACTTCAACGTAGGTGCACGCATTTTTCTTTGTATATTTATGAGAACATATGCAACTGATAGATGGATGAGCAGGATGGATTTACAGATCTTCTTACTTCTTTCGCGTTTTCATTTTTAATTAAGCGGACCTAGGTTTGTTATAAATTGAAAACAGTGCATCGGTGAACGTTTGTCTCTATTGTGTTCATCCATACACGAAATGTTTTTGGAAAATAGTTTCAGTTATTTTTTTCATGCATAAAAATTTTTGGTATTTTTTCAAAAAAACGTGTTTGTTGTCTAGTGCAGAATCACGCAATGTGACACAAACAACAAGAATGAAAAGAACAACGAAACGCAAAATAACATCGTGACAAACCACAACGACAACAACAACAAAGCACAACAAATAAACACATCAACAAAAGAACGAATAGAGTGCAGAGTAAAAACATACGTTTACAAATGCCACGAGCAAAATACAATTAAACTTCTTGCGCGTTTGTGTGTTCCAGAAACCTTAATATCGACTATAACGCAATACCTGTTTGTATAAATTGTTAGATTTAACAAATGACAACTTTTTACCTTACAGGATTGTACGTGTGAACGTGTCTGTGTACCTGGATGTGTATATGTGTGTGTATATGTGTGTGAAAGTGTCTGTGTACCTGGATGTGTGTATATATATATATATATATATATATATGTGTGTGTGTGTGTGTGTGTGTGTATGTGTATGTGGGCATAGATGTGGATGTGTGTGTGGATGTGAGTGTGAATGTGTACGTGAATTTGTATATATGTGTGTGTGTGGATTTGTACGCGGATGTGTTTTTTTGATAATGTAGATATTTCCTGTGTTCAATCGTGCGTGCCAGGAAGAATCGTAGATTTCGTTGCCTCTTTTTTATTGTACACGCCAGCGGCACTCCGTTTTTTTATTGTTTCTCAACTTATTTGTTTTGCTATCTTGCGTGTGCCTTCCTTTGTTCGTTCGTTTGGTTCCATTTCAACTCTCAAAAACACTCTTGTTTGTTTGCCATCTTCATTTAATTGCCTGCATATTAGGCGACAGTTTTTCACCTAATGTTGTTTAATCATTACTTGAACGATTAGTAACATGTGAATTGTATGTTTATTTGAATTGTAAAAAATTATACATGTGTGTGGGTTGTGAATGTCTGTCAGTTAAATAAATAGTAATTAATGAGATAATTTTGACGCCTGATCTCTTATTCATATTCATCAGTTCACTAGTTATTCAATCAATCAAGCGAACTAAAACGAAGTGCTTCATAATGAAAACAAAAATAAAATTTCTTTTTTCATAAATATCCTGTCGAATTGTAGCTGACGTGTCATCTCTTCAGATAGCAGCTTCCAATTTGCGTGGGATTGATGCGGTGGCCAGGGCGGCTGTATTCATGTTTCCGTCACTGAGACTCCGTTTAATTATGAAATATTGGCCAGCCAGCAGGTCACTCGATGGCTTGTCATCAGTTCTCGCACATTCTCTACTCTGCTCTCTTCTATGTTTATTGTCATGAATTCTTTTGGGCAGTGTTTGTGCTTAGTTCTGTCGTGTCACTGTTTGTGTTTATATGTTTGCACATTTCTTTGAGTGTTTCTATGAGTGCTTCTATGTATTTATATTATATTTATATTACATATTTTTTTATTTTATTTATTATTTATATTTCTATGGTTGCAGTGGTTGCAGAAATTTGTAGTTGTTGAGTTGTTTGTGTTGAGTTGTTTGTGTATGTTTTAATCTGACAAAAGTTTTTATGATCATTTGCTCAAGTGATTTTTTAATGTTTTTATTTTGTAACATTTGTATTCATCAAATTTTCAAATAATTTTAATCATGATTATTTTATAACCCATAGTCAATGAACGAATCCAGAATAATTTAGTAAGGTGGATGATTTCAAAACTGGACCCCTACACCCCTCTTGGACCCACTTCCACCCACAGTTGCATAATTGAGATGGTGCAAGCTGGAATAAAACATTGAACAGTAGATTGATATATCAATAGGCCATTTTTCTCTTATCTTAATTATTTTAAATATTAATTAAATATTAATATAATATAATTTTAAATATTAATACTTCACACATGGGTATATATATATATATATATATATATATTAATATAAATTAGTTTTGTGTTATTTTATTATTTTCATATATTTTTTATACCTCGTCACCATCATCGTCATTCTCAACTCCATCTTGAGCGGACATGCACACAATGACACTGCATGAGGGATGGCTTGATTGCTTGTTTATTGTGTTTGATTGTATTGCGTTCTTATGACATCATCATTATCGTCGTCGTCATCTTCTTTGTCGAAAATATTATGATCATAAAAAAATTGCCAAAATTGTCATCATTATATTTATTTTATTTTTTTTGTAATTTTTTTTGTTGATGTCATCATCATCATCATTAATCATGTCATCATCGTCATCATCATCGTCATCATCATCGTCATCATCATCGTCATCATCATTATCATCATCATCATTAATGTTTCACCATCACAGTCATGCGCGCAATTGTTATTGCCTTTGTTTATTTTCTGAAATATTTCAATGAAAATAATGAGACGCCTGAAGTTCATCATCAACATCATCATCATCGTCGTCATCATCATCATTCATGTTATTAACTCTGTCATCTTAATAGTCACTATCCATTTAGTTCTAATTTGCATGACACCTTTTGCTGTCTCATGGTTCTAAAAAGAACCTCCAACACTAGGATGGTTATCATGATATATATCATCATTATTATCACCACTGATCGTCGTTATCATTATTAGTTCTTTCATAATTATCCTCAATGCTATCATAATCATCATCGACTCTCTCATTAGGCTCTTGTCTATTGAAACATTTGACTGCGAATGATGTTGAGACGCCTCGAGACGAATGTTTAATGAAGTTGATGAACCGACTAGCAACCAGCCAGCCAACCAGCCAGCCAGGCAGCGCGTAGACCGTGCCTGCATGGCATGGTCTACGCGCAGCCCGGCTGGCATGCAGGCACGGTCTATGCAACATTGCCTAGATGACATCAACTAATTAAACTGCAACAGAGCAATGTGGAAACAAATAAAGGATTGAATGAGTGAAAATAGATGGATGAATGAATGAATAAAGGAATGAGAGAATTATGAATGATTGATTGAGTTAATGTCTCACTGAACGAGTGAATGAATAATTGATTTAAATCTAAACACACACACACACACACCCGCATGCAAACACACACACACACACACCACACACACACACACACACATATATATATATATATATATATATCCAGTAAAATAACAGAACTTTAATAAATTTTGTTAGACATTTTATACCAAATTTGGCGTTTAAATCGTTCTAGATTAAATTTTAAAATTAATACGCAAACAAAATTCCGTGGCAAAAAATATTCAAAAGATGGAACAGTCGCTTAAATAGCGGAAATAAAAAAACTTCGGTTTGTTTAATGAAAAATTTTATTTCAAAAAAATTTCATAAATTTAAAAAAAAATCAAATTTTTTAAAAGGATTACTTATTCATTTGTTATGTAGTTTAATGTCTGGAAAACAATTTTTTTTTTTGATAAAAGTAGATAAATGAAAGATGATAAATCTATTGTATCAGATGGAGACAGCAGGAGACATCGCGAGACAGGTTGAGACAGTCTATTCGATATTAACGTTCGGGAGATTTATTTCTTATAAAAATGAGAAATCAGATCATTTAGCTAATTAGGTGGGTAGCAGTTGTTGGTCGGTCGGCTGGCTGTTGTTGATGCTTGTTCACTGGCGTCGGTCGCGCGTGTCTTTCTCTTGTGTGTTGTTGGTGTGATTGTTGTTTTCATTGTTGTGGTTGTGTTGCTGTTGTTGTTGCTGCTGTTGTTGGTGGTGATGTATTTGTTTGATGCTCTGGTTGTTGTTGCTATAAATGTTGTTTTCACGTCAAATATGATTGAAGTTCATTTATTTTTAGAATTATTTATTCAATTATTTATTTTTCCCTATCAATTACAATTTTTAAATATATGAAAAATTGAAAAGCAATCTAGACGGAACGAACTGATTTTTTTTGTTATCATTAAAGTTCATAGCCAGGTTTGAAAAGTTCATTTTGGCGATTTTGAAGAACAATAATAATAATAACTCCAACAACATCATCATCTGTGATGATATGAAATAATTTCACAAACTGTTTCACGCTCTGAACAAATACCAACACATAAAGTTCAAGTCCAAAGGACATCTAAGCAATAACAATGAAAAAAACAGACAAACAATCAAACAATAAACAACAAACAGAGCATTTTATCATTCATTTCGTACTGAATTTATATTTCTGTGGAGGTTGCTTGTTTTAATGGAGCGATATAAAGGCCAGTTGAACGACCGACGCCTTTTTGGGCCTATCCAATCGACCAAAAAACAATCGCCTTGACCTTGCCTATACACCCTGATGACGACGACGACACCGATGACGATGATGATGATGGTGATGATGATGACGATGACGACGATGATGATGACGATGATGATGGTGATGATGCTAGTGATGATTATGGTGATGATGATGGTTACAGTGATGACGCAAGGATAATAATGGAAATTGTAATATCGAGTTTAATAATGGTAATGTAGATGCATTTTGAAATTGCAAAATTTAAAACCAGGTTACAGCCAATTCAGCGTGTTAGAAGTTTCTATTCATCCAATCTTTCATGTTTATTTATATAATTGGCCGTGGTTTATATATATATATATTTGTGTTTACCAAATATAATAGAGATATATGTGTGTTTGTGTATTTTTATATAAGTTCCAACTTTTTTAAAAAAAAGTCATCCTTTTTTCGAATCAACTATTTAAACATTCATATATACATATATTAGACGCTTACATATATATGCAGTAACACAAACCACCGTTCACACACACACACACACACACACACACACACACACACATACACACACACTCTCTCTCTCTCTCTTATACACACATACACACACAAACATTAACTCACACACACACACACACAAACATTAACTCACACACACATACACACGCACAAACAAATGGAGTATAACGCAAAACATGGTGTTGTTTGTAAAACGTTTACACACACAAAAATACATTTACACGCACACACATACACACACTCTCTCTCACACACACACACACAAACATTAACTCACACACACACACACACACGCACAAACAAATGGAGCATAGCGCACAGCATAACACAACGTAACAGCACAATGAAAAGCAATACATCTAAGCAAATGATGTCATCAGCGAATCAACGAACCGTGTTATACGCGCTATGACGTCATCAACCTGAATTCAAATGTTGCCCTTACTAGGTTCTGGCGTTTACTAAATTGTTGTTGTTTTTGTTGTTGTGACGTCATTGTTACTATTGTTTAGTTACTGTGTTGTTATGAGTTGTTGTTGTTTTTGTAATGTTTATGTGGTAGTGCTATAAAGTTTTTTTGTTGTTGTTGCTGTTATGTGATGTTATTTTCACAAATGAGTAATGTTGTTGTCGCGTTCTACTTACTGTGTTGTTTAGTGGTAGTTGCAGAGTTGTTATTCTATTGTTAAAATTGTTTGTGCTACGAAGTTTTGTTGTTGTTGTTAGGGTTGTAGTTGCTAATGTTTTTTATGGTGTTGTTTGTACATTGTTTTGTCAACAATTTGACATTCTTTAGAAAACATTATTGCTGTAATGATGTTGTGTTAAGTTTTGTTCTGGAATTTTGTTTCATTTGAAGCTGTTGAATAATATTGCTTTAATATTTTGATGTTGTTGTGATTTTTCTAAATTGGCAAACTTGCTGACAGTTTGTAGTTTTAATGAAGTTTCACTGTATGCATATATGGTTACAAAGTTTGTAATGTATCGGTTATCACCATAACCGTTATATGAATGCAGTGTGCGTTCTTGTTCGATTCAATGGGATTCCATAAAAGTTGAAAGATGAGATTGCTCCATTATTAATGTCATCGCTATCTCTATTGATGTTGGCCCTCTTGACCAAGCTGGACATTAATTAGCATGCTTTGCTGCAGTCGATGAAATGTTTGTTAATTCTGACCTGAATATGTTGACCCGGGATATGGCTGGTATGAAACTGTACACATACATATCTCTAACGACTGCCATCATTAGCTCTGTTTTTTATTATGATTTAACGTCTTATATAATGTTTCTGAATGCGTTTTTCCCGTAAACTCGACAAATTTTACATTTTTTATTTAAAATATCATATTCATTTTTTAAAATTTCATTTGAGGTATATCTTTTGGGTATTAAAACATGAAAGAAAATGTTGTTCAAGAGACAGCAATTCGCGTCGAAGCGTTTTTGAAATTTTGACTGGTGCAAGCTATTTTCATATTGAACGTTGATCTTTATTTTGTATTTGTATCTTAAAATTATTCTTAATGGTTATCATTGAATCATTTATGTAACGGTAGTTAGAAATGTAATTTTCGCATAAGAGCTGTGCGAATAAACATCTCCAAACCTGACGAACTGTGTATGTGTATCCACTCTCTTCCTTCTCAGGTGACAAATGTTAACGACGTTAATGAATTGTCATTTTTTTTGTTAAACCTACGTCTGATGCTCCTGATCGAGCTCGGTTAACATCTCACTTTCGGCCAAACATATTCTCAAATGCGTCTGCCCAAGCCTGGAACTCATTGTTGGCATCAATCGAAGGATGTTACAGATACCAAACGCAGTGTATTCTAGAGTCCATGAAGCATTATTTTTTCAACAAAATGCAACATAAACAGCAATAACAGATATCTGGATAGAGGTGCTTATACATCTTCTGTACAAAGATGATAATAATGTTGTAAAGCTGACGTTAAGAATGGAGATACGTAAGGCCTGGTGATAATTCACATTAATTTTTATTAATATATACATTTATAAATGTTGTTAATGTCAGTGCTGAACTTTATGATAATTATTCTGCCAAATAAAGAGCTTATATCAGAGGCATAAACTTGTTAGGATGTTAAATGAATGTATCCGAAGCCCAGTCTAGCTTACAGGCATGTTGGTGTGTGTTTGTGTATGTGTGTGTGTGTGTGTGTGAAAATATGTTTGCATGTGTGTGTGGATATATGTGTGTGTGGGTGCGTGTATATGTGTGTTTATGAGAGTGTAGGAGTGTGTAAAAAGTTTGAAAAAGTAAACAGACAGACACAAATGCACCGACAGACAGAACATCACAAATTCAGTTATACACGCATATGGGTTTTCTGGCATATGTACAACATTTTGAAAAACACATACATACATATATGTACATACATATTTTTTTATTCACTTATTTATTAATTTATTACATACAAATTAAAAAAAAACATTAAAACAGCCCATACATGAGAACGTATCAGCATAATGTGCCGCACATATTGATCAACTAACATATCACAATGAAACTTCAAGTTTACCTGTGTGCCTGTGTGTGTGTGTGCGTGTGCGTGTAAATCAAAGCAACAATTAACACTTTTATGATGATTTGTATGACGTTTTACATCCAGCAACATTCAGCTGAATGTGCTTAATAATTTACTCCTATAGCTTTCAACAGGCTATTCCAATCCACACATACATATAAGTAAAGTAAATACACGATACATATACACACATTCGTTTATGGAATTTTAGTTCGAAAGTTTCACATGAACAAAAAAAAATGTTTTGATTATTGACTGGTAGGGATGTTACACGAATCTGTACTCATAATCACACAACTATTCTAATTGGCATTATATAAATTTATGAAAAAACATGAAAATAAATATATACATATATGTACACATTATTAATATTATTATTGAAACATTTATGAAGCGCTAATTAAACGAATCTCAAAAGCGCTAACAAATACTGAACTTAGCAACATAATTGAGATAACAAACGAGAAATCATAATGCATCGTACAGAAATAAGATTAAAATTTGGTCATAAACAGAAAAAGTAATCGATTCAATATAACGAAAATACGAAATAATATTTAGAACATGTCGACTAAGCAGAAAGACATTTATATATAAACACACACATATATATATACATATATATATATATATATATGTATATATACACATATATATATACACACATATATATTATACACATATATATGTATGCACATTTTCACACAATAATAACTAAGTAACAAAAACAAACAAATACATATGTATATTGTATATTATAGATATATATTTATATATATACATATATATATATATATATATATATATATATATATATATATATATATATATATATATATATGTACAATTGCTTTCACTGTATGACTGAGCATAAAACTTTTATGGGCTCATAGAACATGTGCAACATGTCACTGCCATTTAATAGATAAAGCTTGGCACAAAAATATTAATTAATTAATTAATTAATTAGTTAACTCATAAAAGAAAATTTTTTCTTGAAATAAAATTAAATGATTTAATCAAACCCAATTTAATATTTCTTGAAGATCATTGATAGATGGCCACGCTCTTAAAAGTTTGAAATACGCTAATGAATAATTACTCATCATTAAAAATGTGTAAATTAGTATTAATTAATTAATTAAAAATTAATTATACAAAAAAAATTAGATAGAAGATAATAAAATAATAAAGATTACAGATATGATCGGTCGTAAACATGTTGGTGCATGTCAGACGCATTCTATTGCAGGCAGAACTTTTGTATTAAATACACGTACGTGTGTCCTCATTCATTCGCAAAAAATTCTCTGATTACTATTTTAACATTAACATCAGTATCTTAGCACGAGAAGAAACCTCACCATATTTGTCATCACCAGTGTAATCATCTTTAAAAATATCCATCCCCATCTTAATCATTCATCAGTAGAGAGATGTTTCACGTGACACTGCCTTTTTAATTATTAACATTGTGGATAACATTGTAGAGATTTTTCACAAATATGAACATTTTAAACATTTTAGAGGCGAAAATCAAACCTACTGAATCGAATTATAATACCATCATCGCCGTTATTAACACCGCCATCATGGTTATTATTAGCAAATAACATCACCTTCTTCATCTTTTCGAACATCATCAACTTCACAGCAAGCAGTATCATCGTTATTTATTTATTATTGACAAAAATGAAAGTAAACTAAAGTAAAAACGATGAAAATGTTAATTTTGGAATTAATGAGCGTACAATTGAAACCCAACAATAAATTGACCATTAAACAGAAATTTGTCAATCAATTAAACAGATCAATTAATCAATGAAAATTAATTAATTAATCAATAAAATTATTCTTTTCTTCATAAAATAAATTAATCGCGTAACTACAGACGCCCATAAAATATGAGCATCAGACATTCTCAAACTATAGGAAATATATAAACTTGAAATAATATTCAAACTCTAAAAAACAATTCAAAATGAAAAAATAAATAAAAATATTTTGCAACAAATCTTTTTTGATGAAAAACATGAAAATTCAAAAAATGGAACTGGAAAAAAGTGGAAAGAAATGAAAGAACTGACTTCTCAGAGATTCCCCACTGTACGAGTAACATGTGACGAGATGGGAAGACGTGACGATGACGAAGACGATGACACTCATCACCAGCCTCCTGATAATGATTATCTCCCAAATGAAGTCACGTGGTACGAAGAAAAGTTGTGACGTCATTGATACGTCAGATGGGTGCTGATGAGCTAATAGATAGCTGGATCTGTGTGTGGTCGGAGTTTTTCCTATCTGCCTGCCTGTCTGTCTGTCTTGCTGTTTGGTAGTGTGTTTGAACCAATAACCAGTTAAATGAATGCTGCGAAAACATTTTTTTCAATTACAAAAACATGTCAGTGAAATAATATTAAAACATTTTTTGTAAATTTAAAGTGAAGGTGATTGAGAGTTCAAGTGAATTATGAGCATGAATAACGTCGATTAACCACTCGCAACACACCAAAACACAAACACACAACACATCCACCAACACACACACAAACACACCACATACACATCCATCAACACACACGAACACACGCACACATACACACACACACGCACATACACACCACTCCACACGACATGTCACTACTGATGAACGTCATCAGCCTCAACACGGATCATATGACACGCCACATACACAACACACACCCCACGACATCACATGTCTTTAAAGGAAACAACTGGCTCACTGACATGACAGGAAAAATCATCGGCTGCCACACAGCCGATGATTTTTCATGAAGAAAAACATAATTCTTTTCAGATACATCTACACAGCCAGGTTTACATAAAGGTTTCATTTGTTTATTCATTAATAAATTTTTTAATTAATTAATTAGTTAATTAATTGGTTTGTTTGTTTATTTACATGTTTCTTCATTCAATAACAACATTACACAGCACAACGCTACATAGCATAGAATTTCTTCGGATTAATAACGAGAATGGTTAGATAAAAATAATATACTCTTATAAAAAAAAAAAACATGTGTGTGTGTTTGTGTGTGTTTGTGTGTGTGTAACTGAATACCTTAGTATTAGAATATAGGTGGTTGGCCAGATGAAAATAAGAAATATAAACTCTCAATTTTCATAAAAAAATTTTGTCATTTGAAGCCATTGAGAGGAGATATTAATTATTATACTTCAATGTTTTTTTTCCAAAAAAACATCAATTTCATTCCAATTTTCAATAAACAAAACATTGCGAAATGCCTCATCAAGTTATAAAACGCCCTGAAAACCTTCAAAGAACCATAGAAAAAAATTTCTTTGAAAAAATTAATTAAAATTTAATTAAATGTCATGGAGGTGAATCGAGATTGCAAATGAATGTAGTGAAGTTGTATGTGCATGTTTTGTATGTGCGTGTACGCTCGCTCATCTTATACAAATACAACCTTGTATAGCAATGTATGCATGCACATGCGTATAAGGGTTTGGCTGACGTGAAGATATACTTAAATACTTATTTGAATACTTTATATAGATTTACTTTATTCTGAAAATTTACATCGTCAGTGTTCATTTTATCATCGTGCTATGGTGCAAATGCATCACGTTATGTTATACAGGTTATGTGGTACAATGTTATTGTATGAAATGTGGTACAATGAGTTAGTTGTTTCTCGAGAAACGAGAAATAAAAAAAAATGAAATAATTGAATGTTGAATTTTGGTGTGGGTTACTTTAAATAAACTTCGCAGCAGAACGCTCGTGATTTGAAAAAGTTTGACGTGCGTGCGTGTGTGTGTGTGTGTGTGTGTGTGTGTACTTCGTCGTGTTTCATTAAAATTGATGTCGTTCCTGAACCGCGTTGAATTATTATTTGTTTTTCAAATGTAATAAGTATAACTGAAGTGTTGTTATGCGAAGTTGTAGTGATAATAAAATTTAAAGAAATTTTAGTGATCAGATTAGTGGTAGAAAACAGTATTAGAAAATGTTAATAATAATTTTAATACGAAAGTTATTATTATTATTAATATTTGTAATTGTGGTAGTAGTAGAAGTAGAAGCAGTAACGGTATTTGCAATAGTTTTTTGGTTATAGTAGTAGTAGTAGTAGTAGTAGTAGTAGTAGTAGTAGTAGTAGTAGTAGTAGAATTATTATTAGTAGTAGTAGCAGCAGCAGTTATGATTAATCTATGGATGAACTGCAAAAATGATTAGAACATGAGAATGCTTTTGAGCTTTTTGAATAATGTCCTTTCCTCTTGAAACTTCCCAATCACATAATTCGAAATATTTTTAATTATTTTTTTTTTCCTATATTTCAATTTTTATTTTTAAAAATATTTTTTTGATGTGGTCTTTCATGTTTGTTCTCACAAACATGCTCTCCTTGTTTTTATGATACAATTTGTGATACAATTTGTGATACAATTTGTGATACAATTTGTGATACAATTTATGATACAATTTGTGATACAATTTATGATACAATTTGTGATACAATTTATGATACAATTTGTCGTTGAATATTTTATTAACATTTCAATTGGGGTGATTATTTTTCCTTGGTTGTCTGGTTGGTAAGTTGTAATGTTCCTCCACTTTGAATCATCAGCTCCGCAAAAACACAGTTGAAAATGTTCAAACCACTCTCTTCCTCATTCAATTATTTCATTAAACTGCTTAACTTCTGCGGATAATTAAATTTGTTCCAATAAATAATGCACCCAGCGAACACCTTCTTTTATTTTTAACACCAACGAGTTGTTTCTTTTTATTTTATTCTCTCATCTTTTTTCAATTTGTTGGAAAGAAATGAAAAATCATTAATTCTAAAGTTATTTCAACATTCGTCAACATACATTTCTGAAATTGCTGTTTGTCATATTATATAAGTTCCATTGAAATAATAAGCCTAAAATTAGGGTATTAGAAATATTGTATATTGTTAAACAACATTATGAAGGTGAAAACACATTTTCAAACACCGTCTGACATTAAGATGGCAATATTTTCTGCATGAAACACTCGCAACGAGAGGTTTGTTGATGTGCAGATAAGCAGCACAAGGGTCCAGCTGCCATCTTTACATACTTTGTTTTATTTCTTGTTATTTATAGCACTGCTTACCTTTGTCTACAACTCCGTTTCGTCATTATTTTTGTCATCAAACAGACACATGCATGCGCTTTTTAAAAGGTACCCTCTTCTAGCACATGCCATCAAATGACTCACATTCGCCATTTGAACAAAACAACTGTGGCCAGCCAAGCAATCATTCATCATCTTCAAATGCCTTTAAAATTTAGTTTCTGTCACAATTATAATGCAATGCACGCTACTTATTTGTTCCATCAAACTTTTCCTTGCTATATAATATTTCAATACCCATTTGAAGTATTCTTTCCTCATATTTTGATTCGTTTGTTTATTTTCACTGAATGGTTCATTGATTTTGGAATAAAAAAAAATTTTGAATAATTAAAAAGAAAGTGATTTTTATCATGCCAAAGAATTGTGAGAGAAAATTTAATAAAATAAATATGAAGACCGTAGAATTGCCTGTAAAGAATTAGCTGACTGTAGATATAACTGGATTAATTATAAATATCAAGTTTTGAGAATTCTCGAGATGGAATAATAAAAGAATGAATGAAGGAAGAGTAAATGAATAAATGAATGAAAGACTGAAAAATTTTGTGAAGAATGACAACCTGAATCTAACAAAATAAACGAAAAAACAATGGCTTAGTGCAGGGGTGGGCATTTCTTTCTTGAAATATCTTTTAAGTTAAAACTAACTTTCATAGCAACTCTGTTCTACTTCACTATGATTCATTGATTATTTGAAAGTTTTAAATAATGAGGCAAATGCATATACGTGCTATGAAAACTTTTTTGTACAACGTACTAATAATTATGAACGTGTAAGAGCGGTTACTCAAACTTTAAAAAACTCATTTAATTCGTGTCCTTAAAAATATTTCCAACTTATTATAACTTGTGAATCAAAATCTGAAAAAATTGAAAATTTAATTAAAAAAATTGATGAACATTTTTTAGATGAGCAAGCAGGTAGAGGAGATGAACTAAATGGCCAAACAAATATTTAGACACCCATTATTACATCAGTCCCATGCTTCCGACCAATCTGCTGCACGCTTATGAATTTGTCGTTGCTTTGTTTTCTATTTTATTTTTTCTGGTTTTTTCTTCAAATGGTAATGTTAAATGTTAATGTTATATTGGTGGTTTTTGTTTGTGTTCATGCGATTTCTATATATGCCATCATAGCAATATTTTTGTTGATTTAATATGAAGTTGTTGTATCTTGATTTCGCTAATACAAATTTTTAAAAATTATTCAAAAATAATTATAATGTTTAAGCTGAAATGTTAAGAACTATGACTTAATTGTTCTCTAACCGCATTAAAATGTCAAAATGTTATCCGTAAAACCAAACTGAATCCAAAAGAATTCTTCGTAGACAAAATTCGTTTTGGAGAATATAGCCTGTATATTTTTTGTTCATGAATTCCACTGAAGAAAAAAAATTTAAAAAAGTGTAAGAATTTTAAAAAATTTCAAATGAAAATTTAATGACATTGCGTTAGAAATAACCCTAGCGGCATAAATATTTAATTATACATTGTCGGCCCAGAAGTCGATATTCTGATTGAAAGTTGGAATAAAAGAGATGATTAATTGCTGATACTGTTGAGTTGATCGGAAGGTAGATACGTTTGCTTTCCTTAGGAATATCTTGAAAATTTTCTCATGATTTTCCAAAATCTTCTGTCAATCATTTGGTGCTCCGTCAAAACTCTAACATATCGACTGTTTCAATGAGTTATTATTGTTTGGCTACGCTACCTTTTTACAGTGGCGATGATGCGGTTTATGTTTTGTGTGATCTTTTGTTGTTGTTTCTACTGAGCAGTATTTTAATGTATTGACAACAAAGTCGTTGTCCATTTGAGTGTTGATGCGTAGGATTTAATGTTATGACGTTGCTGATGTGTTGAAATGTTCAATGTTAATGACTGCAGTTTGCCTTTGGAATCAAGATAGTTTTTTGAATCAGAATTGTAAATTTTGATTTTTATCACATCAAGTTATTGTTATATTAGCAACAAAATAATTTGTTTGGCGATTCTACTGTAATTTTGTTGTAAATTCTACGAACCAATGCTGTATGTTTATTATTTTTATTATATTATTATATAAAATTATTTATATTTGTCAAAAACTCACATATTATTAACCGAAAAATTCAATTATAACCAAAATCAACAGTTTCATTAAACATTAATAATCAAATGCACCATTGACACATATTAAGCAAACTCTGTCTCAACATTTATCATGTTAATCAATGAATTTCTAATAGATAGTGCCATGGTGCTCCATTCGAGCACTTAATATTTATTAATTTAAAAAAATAAAAATAAATGAATCTAATAAGTTTAATTTATTTTATTTTGACATTTTTTCATTTTTAAAATATGGCCTGACACGAAACCAAAAAATGTTAACATACGTTTCAAGTTAATTTCATATCAGATAAATTTAATAGCATTAATATTTTCACGTGCTGTTATGCGAAATTGTAAGTTATCCAATCTGCATATATATAATTAATTGTTGGTAATTTTTTTAATGCTGATGATTAAAGTTTTTTTGGTGTTGCCATAAATGTACAAAAGTGAAATAACTTGAATTCAATGTTCTCTCATCAACATCCAGTGGCGGATTTGAGAGGGGGGGAGGTAGAAGAGTCATACCCCCCGTTGTAAACAGTATTTGTATTAAAAGTCAGTAAAACTCAGTTTTTGCACAGTAAAAGAACCATTTCGTATCAAAAAAATTCGCCAGTCTAACTGTGGCCACATTACCACCAATCTTGGCCCTTCCCCGTCAAAATTTGAAAAAAAAATAAAAATTTAAACATTTTAAAAATGTTGCCTCCCCTCCCGTCAAAGTTGTCCAGATCCGCCACTGTCGACATCTTCTTATTAAAAATGACCTGTCACAATCACAGGATAGTATTTATTATCTTTTTTTATTTGTCCGGGTCATTTCATTTCACTTAGTTTTGATCTTGAGATTTCATAATTGGAAAGAAGTTACAAGAAAAAACTTGACAACAAATTTATTTCATTATCAGTAATTTTCGAAACGTATTCCTCATTTAATGATGAAAAGTGATTTTACTGCCGGTACCCACACACCTGGTTGTCTCGACTAGAAACAAAACACGTCTGTCTCTTAAATACTGTGAATAGGTATCATTTATTCTAAGCAATTGATACTTTTAAACTTTTTATTGACTCGCACGGTGAAATTTAATTTGAAATTTCATTTTAAACTAATTTAAAATGTATTTTGTAAAAATTAAATAAAAAACAACTAACCTTAGTGTGTTTTTCAAATATTTTCTTAAGTATTTTATTTCAACTTCGAAAAAAAACAAATCAACGAAAAGTTGGTTATTTCAGTTTAGAAATGGTTTTTTTTATTACAATATTCCCTGTAAATTAATTTAGAAATGATTTGACTTTACTATTTGCATGCTCGTGCAAACGCTCACAATCGAATCATTTACTGCAATTCTACAAATGCAAACAACGCTGTGAGACTTGCATAGG
>NW_008703782.1:3672063-3707063 GCF_000326865.2 Helobdella robusta
CCGGCATTTTTTAGAAACTTTTTCACTTTTGGAACTTCCATTCAAGCAAGACTACACGCCACACGCCACTTTTCTATGCTCCACCAGCCAGAATTAAAGTACTCTGCATGAGTTTGAAACATACCGGCCCAGGAATATGGGAGACGATTCCACAAGAAATTAAAGATTGTAACACTTTGCATCTTTTTAAAAATAAACTGAAAAATTTTTTAATTACGAAAAGTTCTGTTTCTCAAGGATAATAATGTATATGTATATATATGTATATAAGTGTGTACATATTTCATTAACATTGATACATTTTCTCCTATTGACAATTTTATTTTATCATTGAGAAGCAATTTTGAGCTGCACGGTGGCCGAGCCCACAAGAATTAATTTTCTTTTTTTGGTCTCCGAATCATTCATGCTTTTGTTTTGTTTGATTGAATAAAAGTGATTTGATTTGATTTGATACATACAGGTTGCCCACACGGTCGACGGCCGCATCGGTCTCCGGTGATCCTTTCGACCTGGATTACTCTGGTGTTTTTGACAAGCTGACGGCCGTGCTGAAATGTGTACCGGTGTACAACCATATCCCTAAGCCATGCAGGGAGAAGTTCGCACATGATCTGAACGCCTTGCTGACGGCTGTTTGTAATGACCCTGGTGACCCGGCTCACTGGGTTAGACTCCACTGTTTTGTCTCATACGTCTTACAGAAGACTTCCATAGGGGGTCGCCAGGTCAACCAGGGCAATCTGGTCAACAAGCGTCTAAGCGAATATTCAACTTTTGGTCTTGAAACCCTGGTACTGTGCTTTGATGGGTTCAATAATGCCAAATCACAAAAGCAAAACTCCGATCGGTGGATCAACGCTGTGTCATCTTGTATTGAACAGGGAAACCTGTCCTCGGCTGTCAGACTTGACTGTTTGCCGGAGGGCCTGGCGGAAAGCTCGCCAGCCACTTTCGATAAATTATGTTCCATCCACCCAAAAATTTCGGTGGACAGGCGTTAAATCGTTCAAAAACGGTTCTTCTGGAGGCCTGGATGGCCTACGACCCCAGCACCTTAAGGATGTTTTTTCAGGCCCCTTGCCAATCGACGACACACTGAACTCCTTAACCCAATTCATTAATTTGATCCTATCTGGAGCTTGCCCACTCTCCGTCCGCCGGTTCTTTTTTGGAGGCCGGCTAATAGTTTTAAATAAGAAAGACGGAGGGGTCAGACCGATTGCGGTCGGGAACGTTTGGAAGAGGTTGGCCGGCAAATGTGCCTTGACCCTGGTCGTGGTCAAACTCAAGACCAAATTCTACCCGACTCAGTTGGGTGTCGGGATTAAGGGTGGTGCTGAGGCCACTGTTCATGCGGTTCGAAGATTGGTCACCGACCTCCCCGATCAATGGGGGTTTCTGAAACTGGACTTTAAAAATGCCTTCATGTGCAATTAACGACAAATCAAAGTGTTAATCCATTTGTTACTTGATGTTTGACGGTTCAGTGTCACTCATCATGTTTTGGTTTTAACATAGATACATACATACATACATACATATATACATACATACATACATACATACATACATACATACATACATACATACATACATACTTACTTACATACATACATACATACTAACATACATACATGCATGCATGCATGCATACATACATACATACATACATACATACATACATACATACATACATACATACATACATTCATTCATTCATAATACATTCATAAAATCGTACCCACCTCTTAACTTACAAATATAATTACGTAGAAACATGTAGCGAGTATACACGAAGGCTATATAAATAAATGAAATAAAAATTGAATCAAGTGCTTGTACGTACAACGACGATCTCAAATCAGTCTTGCATGTGATTTCATTTTTACAATGTTTCAATATAAATTTTATTAGTTGAATAAATCTTCCTTATTTTTCATGCATTAAAAAATTTCTACTAATAGTTTAAACTTTTCGTAAAAAATAATTTTATTTAAATTTTCCAAAAGTTTAAATGGATAAAATAATTTCAATTGTGTTTTATCGACAACTTTTCGTAAATAAATAATTTTATTTAAAATTTCCAAAAGTAAAAATGGGTGAAATAATTGCAATTGTGTATTATCGAAAACATTTGCCTTTGAAAATTAGATACACATATGGGCTATGCGAATTTCAATGTATAATAGAATCGTGCCATGATCATGGAGAAACTTTTTCAACACTACCAGATTCAGCAAAGTTTCATAAATTTAGCTATAAACAAAAATTATGGATGAAAGTATTATGATAAGAACAACTATAAATTTCATATTTCATATTTCGTGAGGATTGTTTAAATTGGGCCCGAACGATTGTGATAAAATAAATTATGTTGATAATTTATATAATTTAGATCATGAACAAGCCAGTAAAAATTAGTTTATAGAGAGTTAACTCCAAAACTTGGCATGACCATCAAAAAAGGTTTGCCAAACCTAATTTTTGTATGTAACGTCAAATTTGAAAATTAAAAAAAATTTGGTTTTCATGTCTAGACGTGCCATTGAATTGAGTTAGGGCAATTGTGGTTGTTCTGCAACCAAACGGACTTCTCCGACCAAGAAAAAAGCCGAGCACTGTTATTTGGTTTGCTGTCAAGTGACGACAGGACGTCATAGGAGGGGTGGAAGTTTAGAGAAAACAACAAAATTGGGGCATGTAATTATTTCAATCACTTTTGTATTTTTAAAATCAATGAAAAATGATTGATTTTTATAATTTTGTAATTTTCTTTCCTATTTTTTTTTACAAACACCAGGGTTTCATACAAGGCTGAACAGGAAACAAATTATTTTGAAAAATAAAATTACACTATCTTCCTTGGAGTTATAAAAAAATCTTAAAAATAACTTGAATTAGTTAATTTAAAAAAAAACCCATTAATAAAATCTCATGAAGCTTAAATATAATATTAATTCCTCATACCATCAAACCATCCTTAAATAGTGTAATTGTCTTGCTACCCAAAAATCTTATAACATCGAAATATTTTATAACTTAGCATAATATCATAATATGGCAGGCAATCAAATGACTAACATTAAAAAGAAAGATTATCTACCAATTATAAAAAAAATTTAAATAATTTCAATTGAAGCTCGCGTTATGACAAATTATCTTGAAATATACTTATATATCTATATATGTATATTCTCTCTCTCTCTCTCTCTCTCTCTCTCTATATATATATATATATATATATATATATATATATATATATATCAACTTAACAAGTTTTTAAAAAATATATGCTTCAGTTCAATATTTTGTATCATTCATTTATAATATATAATATTAATTGTGTTTATGTTCTCAATGTTTTTAAACTAGTTAAACGCCAATTTATTTTTTTAACTTATGTATAAATTTTCCATACGTTTCATAGTTCATTGTTGAAATAAAAACGTTAATTGCGATGATGGGAATAAGGGAAGATTGTTTAAAGTTCCAGAATGATTTCGGTGTACTTGAATGTCAGTACAGAATATTCATAATGCTTTCGTAAACAAAAATTGCTAAAATTATACAACTTAAACTAACTAAAAAACTAACTCAATATTGTTTTTGGATAAAAGACTGAAACTTCACAAATCATATTTTGAAAATTTTGTAATTGTGATTTGTTAACCGCTGGAAAATTTATGAAGTTTGGTTATGGATTCGTCGACTGCTGCAGCAACATCCGTGTCGTCGTTAGATGTTGTATTCGATAATCACAAAATCAAAAAAGCTGGCGTCACATCATATTTTAAAAATTTAAGATTAGAAAAAAGAGAAAAAAAATTAAGACAAGAAAACTTTACGTACACGAATTTGTTTCTGAAACTCAAGGAAGAGTATCAGTCGAAGTGCAGTGAACACATAAAAGCAGATGAAATGACAATTGATCATTTTTCAAATAAAAAAACAATCGGCAAAGGTGCGTTTGGAACTGTTAAAATCGGAAGACATAAGCAGACCGGTAATGTTTTTGCTATCAAAATACTTGAAAAAAAGAAAATTATTGAATCTAAGTTTCTGAAGCATACCATTCAAGAGAAACAAATTCTGCGTACTATCAATCAACCATTCATTTTGAAAGCCACCTATCACTTCTGGGACAGTCTCCATTTATATCTGGCCACTGAATTTTGCGCTGGGGGAGACCTTCACACATTGTTCAATCGCAATAAAAATTTCAAAGAAAATCATTGCATGTTTTACGGCGCCCATATAGTTCTGGCTTTGGAGTTTCTACACAGCATCAAGATCATATATCGTGATTTGAAGTTGGATAACCTTCTCGTAAATAATGACGGTTATTTGAAGCTAGTTGATTTCGGAATCTCAAAAAAAGTTGAAAACACGACAAATTCCTACTGCGGTACGCCCAGCTACATAGCGCCAGAGATGATCAATCAAAATGATTACAACTGCTCTGTTGACTGGTGGTCATTTGGAGTTGTCTTGTATAAAATGGGAAGTGGAAAGAGGCCATTCAAAGGAAAATCCGTCAATGAAATTTTTAAAAATATTATAAATAATGAAATAGAAATGCCAGAGTCTTTCAGTAAAACGTTTGCCGATTTGGTAGGAAAACCTTTGGTGAAAGATCCTTCAAACAGAATTGGATGCAGGGAATATGGGACAGATTAAATTAAAACACATCCATGGTTCATTAATTTAAATTGGTTGAAACTGTTCGAAAAACAGATCAAACCACCATACATTTCATCTCTGAAAGACGACATGGATACATCGAACTTTGGAAATTATTTTGAATACGGAATCGATAGAAAGGATACGTGTATCTTTTATGATGAATTTAAAGATTTCTACTAAACAGGTCATGGAGTCGATTGAAGTTTCAGAAGTGTCCGCAGTTTCAACTGCTACATCTCTCATAATTCTATCTAGAGTATTTCTTGTTGAATTGATGCTAAACATTTCACTTAGTAAAAAGAAAACATTTTTAGATACATTTCAGCTAATTTTTTCAAACGGTTTGATGTCTTTTATTTTTATCTTGATCGACTTTCAAAATCTTTTTGTTTTTATTCAAAATTTTAAATATTCTGATTATATCAAATTGTTTTATTTTAAAAAATAGATTTTGCATAATTGTAGTAAAAGAGCAAATTGAAAATATAGAATGAAGTAATTAATTCTATATACGTATAACAATAATTTTCTCGCTAACTCAACACATGATATTCACGCCAGAGTTGGTTTAATTGAAGTATTTAATAAGTCAATACAACGAAAACACTAAAGATAAAATTGTTTCAAATGAAATATTAACTAATTAAATAAATAAATTCACATAGTGTTGAAGAGAATTACGTTCAATTGATGATATTAAATAACAAGTCAGGTTTTTTTAACTTATTGCATACAATGTTGAACGATTTACGTAGTTGTTTTTCTTTTTTAAACTTGCATTAATTAATTCTTGCATTTATTTTGCAGTAACAAGCATTTGCATAGAGAAAATTTTTCTCTTGCAAGACGTATTTAATTGCTGGCTCTTCAATATCCTTCATTGATTCAAATGAATTGATTTGTTCTAATCAGTGCTCCATCTAAAATGGAATGGCTGTTTATTTTTTAGTTTCATCTCCCTTTTATATTGCCGTTATGTTTCAGCTGTCAAAATGAAAATGTCAGTAAATGTTGAGCAAGCTTGTTGTCGTTGAATGAAATTTTTTTTATTTATATGGTTGTTGTTGTTTAGGCAAGAAACAATTTTTAATATTTTTTAGCTTCTGAACCAATTTTCTCAAAACTTTATTGAAATAACAATAATTATCGAAAACAACATTTCCTTGAAACCGAACATTTTATAAACGCACCATGTCTTGCCTGACATGAACAAATTGAACAACATGAGCGACATGTTTTCAAGAAAAGTTTGAAGAATCATTTTATTGACGTTCTCAAGTGGAGCTAGCGCTTCTGAAGTTATTCAATAGGGGCGTTCCACAAATCCTTGGATACAGAATCCTTGGATACAGAAGTTGTAAAAGAGAGAGAGAGAGAGAGAGAGAGAGAGAGAGAGAGAGAGAGAGAGAGAGAAGAGAGAAATTAAATGTCCGATAATCGATGGCTCATTGCGAAGAAGAAAAATTCAGTTATCTGTATTTGAAGTTGGTGTTGATGTTTTGTTGCTGATGTCTTTTGATGTTGTGGCTGATATATTATGGTGTCTCCTTGATGTTGTGGTTGTTGATTTTGTTGTTGATGTCTTTTGATGTTGTGGTTGATGTTTTATAGCGTTAATATTTTGTTGTTGATATATTTTTGGTGTTCTCGATGATGTTTTGATGTCTTTTGGTTAATGTATTTTTTATTATTTTTTTTCGTTTTAATCTGTTTTTTATGTTTTGTTGATGTGGTTAATGTATGTTGTTGTTTGGCTCTGTTATTTTTTGTTAGTTGCTATTTTCTTGGTTAGTATGAGGAGGTTAAAAAAGTTAATGTTGTTATCTCACTAATGAATGTTGATGTAGTTTGTTCTCCATTCTTAGATTTTGTGTTTGCGCATACAAGGGGGAGTTAATGTTGATATTTAGTCAATTTTCAATTTTTTCCGGTCTTTGATGTGAATGTTTTTGAGGAAATGTTGAATAATTTGTTGCATTTTTGTATTGATGTTGATATGGTTCAGTTGGTTCTCTCGTTTGAAAAAAATACTCGCCTTCGCGTTAAAGTTTTAATGGTCATTATATAATCTTTATCAGTAGTTAATTCATATAAATGGGTTTCTTTTTTACGGCATTATTTAGACTGCGCTGCTATTTTTTTTTTGGTACAAAAATATCCGATAAAAATCATAAAAATATTTTACAATCGTGAAACACGGCACCAAGCTGCTTCAAGCTTTGAAATATTGACTCGTTGACACGCGTCATATGGAAAATTGTTTTCTCTTTTCCTTTGCGCGAATAATTCATCCAAATAATACATAGTTAAACTTCATTGAAACGGACGCGAAAAAATTGAAAAATCTAAAAATATATACANCTAGACACGAACTCGTGACTTTTAAACCTACTCAGACATAAATTTAAACATTTTACAATCCTAAATTAACAAATAAACATGAAACAAACATAAATAAACAAGGAGTTAACAAAACAAAAAACACAGAAAACAAGACAAAACAATGAATATCATTAGCGTACAAATTAGTTTTAAATTACTTTAAAGGAAGATGCATTGTGCAATGATTTTATTATTAAAACTAATTGTCCACACAATAGCGAGCAGGGAAAACAGTCGATTGAAAGCGAGGGATAGATGTAGGTTTAAACAGACAAACAAACAAATATACAAACAAATATACAAACAAACTAACAAACATACAAACATTTTAGATGTATTCATAAAAATTTATTATTTAGCTTTTTCAGTTAAGTTCTTTAAATTTTATGATTTCATTTTCCATGTTACTCACAAAAATTCAAATAAAATATTTGATTTTATTATATTAAAAATTAATTAATGTTTTTTTTCATGCTTTTATGGAAAACTACCTCAGCTAAACACTCCTTAATATGATGCCAGTTTAAATCCTCTTGGAGTTTCACATTCCGACAAACACAATCTAAGATGGTTGTGATTGATGAAACGATTTGAGCGCATTTAACTACTTTTCACCGCCTCCACAAAATCGTCGCACTGCAACATTTATTTACAGATTACATTATTAACACTACAGAATATGACATCACATCGATATACTTTACATCACATTATATTACATCAAATCACATTACATCATTGCGCAAACGACGTTTAGTAACTGAGAATTTGTTACCAAATAATAACATTCATTCACCTAATATTATTACATACTATGTAAGGTGAGACCATATTTTTTGAGTAATCTAAGTTACGTTACGTCAATTTTATGTTAATTTTATTTTAAATTTCATAAAATTTTACATTTAACTTGTTTGAATCTCATATTTTTCAATCTGAACTTCCATGATTCGCTTGTCAGATTGATACACAATGAATCATCTGACCAACTGTGAATTGTATTGAAAACTAGCATGAACTCTAAACATTTATCGTAACAGCATTCGAAAATCCGTTGACCAATTTAAACACATTCATCAAAATGACATAAAAAAATTGCATCACGTTACATCACATCACATGCCAACATCATATAGGGTTACATCAAACCTCCTACTCACCTTAATACAAATGATGATGCTACACAACAAAATCCTCGGATTTACAGTTTACAAATGGCTGAATTTATCAACTCACTCTTGCAGTCAAACGCTACAGAAGCCGCCACACGTGCGGCGTAATGTATTTCATGAGCAATATTTTATTCACTGGTAATTTATTTGTTTTCTTGGAAAACCGGCAAAAATGAAGTATTGGGCTTAGACACGTTTTAAACTCCAATTAATCATGGAAAGACTTGCCTTGGATGGACTAATGATACAACTGCGCTGATGCTGCTGCTGCTACCACACCTACTACTCCTACTTTTACTACCTTCTTATTACTAAGAATTACTTCAGAGCGTATTTTGACACTGTTACTTAAAATTAATTTCAATATGTTATGTTCCTTGTTTGTAAACTGTTACAGGGTTTGGTTTTGTATTTGCAGGTTTGTGTAAGTTGGGACATTTTAATAAATGAATTGTCACTGTGATACGATTAAATATACATTTGTATTTGCTAATGAACATTCTTGGATATATCTGTAGGGGCGAAGAACAAAAATGAAACTTTTGAATTTATGATGCTTTTCATATATAATTTATCATTTCTTGTAGAATTGAAAAAAAATACAAAAAAAATTATTTATCGCAAAACAATCACATCTAGCATTACAATTAACATTAAAAGGAAGAAATAAATGAAAGTTTTAAAAAATTATTGTATTTTCGTATGAAATATAAATTAATTTCATAAACACCATCTGCTTGCTGTCCGTTTGTACCAAGTCAGAATTTCATATCGTAGAAAATAACAAAAATTAGAAAATACAAAAACCGGAGACGAACAAATTGTGATATAAATGCGCTTTTAACTTATTAGCCGAACTTATTTATAGAGAGGCCAATGACTTGTTTATTCTTGAAAGGTGAGCCTGGCGATGATAAGATCTAATCTGCAAAGATCATAAATTTTAAGTAAATGGAACTTTACATCATGGCTAGGAAGGGAAAGTAAGGCGCTATATAAATTCATGCTGCTGTCTTCACCGGCGTTTCTGGCCTTGTTTACAAACATTATAGCAGTGGGGGTGCTTGCTTTTACTTCGTTTATTGTTATTTTTGAATTTATTTAAAATTTCAAAATGCACTTGCAATCAAAATATGAAAAAATAAATAAATAAATTATTGAAAGGATGTAAATGAAATCTCTTCGAAACTTATCAATTTCATTTGGCAGTATCATTGAATAAATTTTTAGTGGCAAAATAAAGATGAATGCACCTGGTCCTGCTGTTGTTACCACCCGGTTCAAATGCAAGAAAAGCACAGCTGGTAGTGTATGTGCTGCATTGCATGAATTTGCGTGTATTTGCATACCCTCTGTGTGTTGTTGACACTCTTGTGACTAATTGAAAGAATTAAGGAAAAGTATTTATAAAATAATAATTAATTCAAATTAATTCAAATATACATACAAGCAGACTACGTTGAATATTTATTTAGTAATTTATTTTTGACCAACAATTCTATATTGGTCATCGAAACATCGAAAAATCTTATAACGGTACATTATTTGAATAATAATATTTCATGAAATAAAGGAAGATAAAAAATTTAGCAAAGTTTTTTATAAATATTTTTAAATTTTGTATTTGAAAGTTTCCAATTTTTCTGAATTTAGAATATTTCTGAATAAGTAATAGCAACAATAAGATGTAGAAGAAACTCGGCATCCTGTCTTATGGGCCGGTGTTAATCTATCAAAACAAACTTGTGGGCTGAAATCCATCTATCCATTCATTCATTCATCCATATATATAACCATCAACCTATTTATTCATTATGCCATTTATCTGCTCAATTTTCCATCCATTCATATATATTTATCCTGTCATTCATTCATTCACTCATTTGTTCATTCACCCTTCTAGCCATCCAACCGCATAATCAGTAGTCCATTCTTTTACCCTATAAAATCACAAAGACATTTTATTTATCCCTTTATTTATATAAACAATAAACATTAATTTATTCATTATCTTGTGAATCCATTCATTCATCAATCCATTCATCAATCTATTCATTCATCAATCCATTCATTCTTCAATCAATCCAATCACGTAACCATCAATTCGTACTACAATCTATCAATATACCTAACAATTATATCAATTCACTGATCCATTCTGTCCATCCATTCAATCATTTCACTCATTATAAAAAATCATTTGTTCGTTCGTTCATTTATTCGTTCATTTATTCATTACTCATTCATTCATTAACATTTTCATTCTTTAATTTTCTGCTTAATTATGTACAACATTTATCATTACAAAACGTGACAGAATTATTTTCATTCAAGTTTTTATAAATGTTTTATGTTCATAATTATAATATAATTTTCCCGATTATTTAATTAAATTCTATTTAATTAGATTCTATTAAAATGAATTATTAAATGCAGACTCTGCCCCATTTATTCTTTCAGTCACGTTTTGAAAATTACGAGAAAAAAATATTTCATTTTTTACATTTTTCGTTTTTTGCATGCCAAGCATTATTTTTCAATTTTATTCATTTGGATTTCAATTGAACAACTTCTCCTTTCTTAGAATCTGCCATTGAGGTTCGTTCTCTCTTAAAGTCACACAACTTCAATTACTCACAGAAAGAAACGTTAATTAGGAACTGTCCATTAAGGACTTTTTGCTTTTTTTGACCACCCCTCTCATCGGTAAAAATTCAATTTAAAAAAACCCACGTTAAGCATGTCATACTTTCAAGACTTCTCTATGAAAGCTCCCAAATACGTTCAAAACTTAATTACTAAAACAAAAAAAAACTACAACTTATAAAGCGTCAAAGAAATAAATTTCTGAACAGAAATAAAAGTTGTAAGATTTTTTAATAAATTTATGGTGGAAATTAGAAAAGAACTGAAACCTGACGTCACAAAATTTTTTATCTCTTTTCCCACATTTTCTATCGTCCCAAAGTGTTAACAAATTTTGGACCCCCTCTTAAAGCATGTCATCATTTATGGACAGCTCGTATTTTATTATTATTAATTATACTTATTATGATTGTAGTAAAATTATTATTGATAGCATAGGTTTGTTAGTTCGGTTTGGATCTTTTTATTAATTTTTTAAAATGTTTAATTTGTTTTGATGTGCCATCCATGTGTATTAGTTTTCAACGTTTGACTGGCCATGTTAAAATACTTTTTTGGTTTTGCTTTGAATCATTTTTTGAAAGATTTGCAGATGACAATGTTTTTAATACTTTCAATAATTCAAAAATTATAATTTTTCAACTTTTTTAGCTAGAAAAAAAGAAAGAGAATTAAGAAGTCATAGATACAAGCTCTTCAAAAAAAAAACAGATAATCCTATAAAACAAAGATTCTTCAGCAGCTGGGTGGTAAACGCCTGGAACGAGCTGAGCGATGAAATGTAATATACTAAACATGTATTCTACTGAACCACTTTAACCTTAACCTTGTTATGTTGTGCTATGTTAAATCCAATTTTATCAGTATGTTAGAGTTTATCTAAGGCACTGAAATATCTGAACTTATTAAAGAAATTTCAAATAAATATGAGTGGGTTAGTAAGTAGACTGATTGCAATTTATGAATGACAAAGAAAAACTTGTTTGACGATGGTGTGAGTGTGTGCCGACAGTTCGATAGATAGCAGATGCTGGAAGTATATTTCTTCTCTTCTTTCTTCTATTTTATTTAATCATTATTTATTTGCGTGCATACGTGTGTATATATGTGCGTGTGCACGTGTATGTGCGTGAGTTGGTAAGTATGTACGTGTGTGTGTGTGAGTGCTTTTGGGCATATGTACGTGTGTGTATGGACATATGTATGAGTTTGTAAAATTTATATTTAGATTTCTCTTTTTCAAGTTGCTAGAGACTAAATCGACAAAGAAAGACAAAATTTACAATTGTAATATAATTAAGATGAGACATTTCGGCCAGGATGATTATGACGACGAATTAGTTTAATCCACCTGATAGTAACAATAAAAACGGAAACGACGATGATGAAAGGGTTGATGAAGATGAGAACGATGATGAAAGGGTTGATGAAGATGAGAACGATGATGAAGAAGATGATGATGATTAGGATGATAATGATCATGATGGTTGTGATGATTATAATGTCGTTTAGTTTTGAAACAAAATTTTCGATGGTGAAGACGATGATGATGACTGCAACGGTAGCAAAGATAATAATGACACCAACCACATATAATGATGACTTAATGATGGCATTATTAATCACATCAGTTTGTCATGACGTAGCAGCAAACAGTCAGGGAGAATCTTCCACGGATAATGTTTTTCGCAGTTGATGAGATTCTGCAGTCCATTCGATATCGGCCAAGTTGTCTCTTTCAAAATAGAACACTTGTTGCGAAGTGTTGAAAATATGTCGCGCAAATTCATTTGAGGTTGCTTTTTGCTGTTTCGATCTGCAACAATGTTGCAGTTTTGATCTGCAACATCACCTCTAGCACAACAAACAATTTTTCGTGTTTCAACATTCAACAATGTTCTTTTAACATACTACATTTCATTTTCAGCAAATAGGATTTCGCATCGACTTGTGTATTATATTGTTTCGCATGGCATTGGCAGTCCCGTTATTTTTGCTGTCAATGTAAATATACACCTATAATATTGAAAATAAAAAATGTATTATATGCATTTATATTAAATTCAACGTATAAACATTATTAAAATTTTATAAAGTTAATATTAAATATTTTAATATTTAGGTTAGAATAAACGTGCTAGTTTGAAAAAAAAACAAAATTTTGGTTGTGAACATTAAAGTACCAGTTGCAACATGAAGCGTTTTATTTTCAACATTTTTCAATACTAGTGCCGTTCTAATCTATCAATCCAGAAGTCTTGGAACAAAGATTGGAACGTTGAGCTGCAAAACCAAATTTGTTTTGGTCTATGGTTTGGAATGAAGTTGCAAATAAAATGGTCAAAAATTATTGCCATTAAATGTTTAGGTTGAATACTGATATGAGGTAATTTGAAATGTTGTTTCATCATAAGATGCGAGGATGTGTATTTTTGTTGTGTGTGATATTTGTTCAATTCACTAAAAAATTTGAAAAGATAAGTCTGGAGAAATATATTTGAGAACTAAATCCTGAGATCAGTGGAGATTATAGAACCACCATTAACCTGGAACGATCTCAATAAATTTTGAGAAAAATTTCAAATTCTGGTTTTGGAATGATTTTATTGAGTTTTCAACATTGTTTTGTTGAGGCATTTTTGAAATTTTGTTAGGGTTTTGTTAAGAATTGTATTATAACCTATTTTAAGAGGCGTGTATTATAACTTAATTATTTGAGTTGCTGGTCTGATTTATTTTTTGTTACTCTGGGATTATTGATTTCTACACTTCCATTCAGCTTTCTTTAACGTGATAGTATTAATAAATAAAAACCTAAAATTTTCTTCAACGTTGGTATGTTAAATTTGTTGTCAAAAAAAATTTCATTCCAACCATAATATTTTCAATAAACCCAGCTGACATGTTTGATGAAATTTCAAAAGGTTGACGATATTGCCCGCCCATCACATTGACGATCACCTCGCTACAGGCTTGGCGCGGTTTTGTTAAAGTTAATGATTGCTGCTTTATAGTTGTTTTGTTGTCAATAAGGACTTTATTGCTTTCACAATTAGAACTCAATTCCTCGCTCTAAAGTTAATAATGTTTCGTTCAGCTGGTTTATTTTATATGGGTGCAGGGTCATCATATAAACGAACATGCATATACTATACTTAGTTATTGCATGTGCGATTATATATACGTGCAGGTATACATCCATGAAAGAGTACGTGCATGTTTGTCAATAATGATATAAACGCAACACACAGCGTAGTCTGAAGAAATATGATAATGTTCTTGTATAATTGATTGCGTGCCTCGTTGCGCGCCTGTCGCAACGTGATCAGATGGTGGTATGAAGTTTAAGTAACACGAACAACAACGAGAAGAACTGTAGCGTTCAGAAGTTTAATGAATCATCTTTGTGTTAGCAAGAAAGGGAAATTGAAATGATAAAGTTGAATTATGTTGAGACATGCGTGTCAGCTCTTCCGTCTTCTTCTTCTTTTCCTATTCTTGCATGTGTGCCTCTTGCACTTTCATATTAGTTGTTTTAATTAATCTGATTATTTTTGTATTATTTGTTATTGGCATTTTGCATTTTTATTTCAATTTTTGCAATTCTTGTAAAACAATTTTTATTACATAAACTTTAGTTTTGATACTTTCCTCAAAGGCACATAAGTCCGCAAAGTTCATTTTTTCAACATCGACCCTAACGAGCCAACACAAACAACAGGAAGATAAAACCAAAAAAACCGACCACAACAAAACTAACGCCACTGAGCGAGACATCGTTCAACGCCAGCAGCTAAAGATAACCCACGTCAATAGGATGATCCAATCAGGCATGAAAATAATATCAACTTCCCTTCTGAGCGAAGGCTTTTCAGTTTTCTGTTGTTACAACGTGAAAAATTATTTTCCAAGACTGCAAAATAGTGCATCATCGCTAAATTTTTTTTTTTTGTGATAGAAGAAGTGTTGGAGACGTTGAAATAATCTAATTTATAAATTAATAATAAATTAAAAATAATAAAATAATGAAATTAGAGTTACAATAATCTAATTAAAAAACTTCATGGAATAACTCGAAGTAGTTTTCTATTCATAAATGAAATGCCATCCGTTTCACCACACAATCACACAAACATCAGCACACAGACATTCACACATACATCGTCACATCTCCAGAACACTACACATACATCAGCACACAGACATTCACACATACATCGTCACATCTCTAGAACACTATACATACATCAGCGCACAAACACGGCAATAGCAAAGTGTACATTCAATCAATATATCAGTAACAATGCAATCGACAGAGAGAAGATAATAATATACAGCTACGCATCAACCAACAATTTCATCGCAAACAACAACAAAAACAACGGCAAGATGATGAACCATGTTAATCGATTGAAGATATAAAAGCGATCGCTAACAAGTGCTTTGCACAGAAAATCACTTACACATACAAACATACAAATCGACACAAAAACATACATACATACAAACCAACAAACATTCTTTCAAACATACAAAAATACAAACAAACATACACACCAACATACATTCTTACAGACATACAAACAACCATTCAAACCGACAAACATTCTTGCATACATACAAAGATACAAACATACATTGATTGCCATAACATACAGCGGAGCGTACAACAAGCGGATACACCGCCAGAGATTTATGTTGACCTGCGAACTTCAAAATACAAGCAATCAACCGACTGCAAGCAAACGAACCTTTTTTATGATTTCACGAAAGGCATTCCAGGCGATGGAAGGAATTAATCTGGATTATAATTGGGAGTGGGTTGATGATAGAAGTGTGTAATTGAATATTATAATTGATGTTCTTCACTTCTATATGCACCTCCTCTCTCTCATTTCCAGATCAGCAGCGCCATAAAATTATATTGCCTGCCTTGATAGGGTTATAGTGCAATGAAAAAAAATAATTACCTTTATGTAGATGCGTGAAACGCTTTGAAAAAATAATTAATTGGATTTTATTTCTTTGCGATTCGTTCTTTCTTTTTACTTTGTTTTAGGTGGGTGAATTTATAGCGAACGATTTTTGCTGTCTCTTTTGTCCAAATCCTATATACATATATTTGAAAAATTGCATTGCTTTTAAGTAATTATTCATGTGTGGTTGGTACAGTTTTGATATGCTGAAATATCTTACAACAACTATCATTAATTCCAACTATTAGTATGGTTTGAGGTGTGAGCTTGCTGAATTCAAAACTACGACTCCTCTTTCAACCATGTTTTGTCATTTTCAGCAAAGAAACTTCAACAGGTTATTTAACATTTCTCTTCAATGTTATACGGTGTTATAAAGATAATATTTCGTGCTCAGAACACTAAATAAAGCCTTACTGCAATGCCAATCATTCAATGTTGGGTGGTTGACCGTGTGCTGATGAATCGAATTATCAAAATTAAATCATCAGAGAATTAATTATTACTTTTTGTTAGCATAGAGTTGTAACCTGGGAGAAACTTTGTTGCTTTGCTAATGCGGAAATCTCGCATAATGATCAATTTAGTTAGAATTAAGGGTAAATTTAACAATTCTTTATATAAATTCAAGTTGTAAATTTTCTCAGATCTCCAACGCAAGATTTACAGTTGATTAAAATTGTCATAAAAGACGAGATTGTGGAACGCGCAAGAATGGGGCGAATCAACTTATTTTTTAAGATCCGTGATGTTTCTTCACAGAACTGCGATCGTCGTCAAACGTTTGAAAATAATTGTTTTTATTAACTTGAAATTTATCAAGCCATTTCAGGCCATAACAATTCCATAACAATTCCACACAGCTCCATAAAATATTTAAAACCAAATCACCCAATAAATAAGACAGAGAGTTGCCAATATGTGTTAAATGTTCTTCGAAAGAAGAAAACTTCTGGGCGGCGCGATGGTGTAATGGCTAAGGTGCCTGGCATTGTTGATGGAGTGTCCGGGTTCAAATGCAAAAAGATCCCCACCTATCACATGCAAAAGTGTGTGATGCGTTGATTCACGTGTATTTGTGCACCGTGTGTTTGTTGTAGTAATGATAATGCGCCTCAGTCGCTGCAATGGCGCTATATAAAATGACATTTTTATTATTATTTCTAAAATCAGTCGAAGAAATTAAAATTTGTTATTTTTCGGGATATTTTTGATTTGAGTGACATCTTTTGAATATTATTATAAAAAGGAACTCGAATTTTTTTTTATTATAAAGTTGGTGTTCAGTTTCGAGCGTTTTCAATTGGAAATTTCAATTGAAGAGTTATTACACTGGTTCAAAATTCAAGAGAAAACTAAATAGTTTAGTCCAGCTGCTATGATTATTTTGCAAGAAAACAGAGTAAATAATTTTTTGCACTTTGAATGGACATATACAGACAGCTATAAATCAGTTACACAAACTTCAACAGTAAATAATATTCTTAAATTTTCAACCATTTAACTTTGAGTGTGTCCTGTTACGATATAATTTCAAATGTTACGAATACATCTACTAAGCAAAAAATAATAAGTTTTACAAGCAATAATAGAGAAAATTTTGAAGTAGGTACAAAACAATTAAGACTTAGGTTTGCGTCTACAAAATAAAATCCACAATGTAAAATTTATTCTTTGTGAACTGCATTATAGTTGCATCTTCAAAATTTCAACGTAGCCATCAAGAAGAATAATTTCCATCAATCAATAGTCACGGCTGCCGTAGTTGTCGCTCCCTGCGTAGCTGTTGGGGCTGATGCCGATTGCGCTGAAGTAGTCGCGACTCTCTCTGTCCAGCTGTTTGTAAAAGTTTTGTTCATTTGGTGGAATAAATTTGTATATAATTATTATGAAACTTGTGCAATTGCTTTCTCGTTGAATTCATAAGTTTGAATCTTTTAAATTTTTCGTCGGATCAAATGACAGTTGGAAGTTTTTGTCTCTTTCACTGGTAAACTTTTATGTACCTAATAAGTTATTTTTTGAAAGTAAAACGATGAAATCTGTTTCTTAATACTTAATGTTTACATGTCGTAAGATATTTTTTCATGCTCATGAGTGTGGTTTCAAAGTAAACTGTTGAAAAATTTTCCTGAACGACCTTACCTAAACAAATATAGAAATTATATGTCTATAGCTTCAACTATGTTTATGGTTTCAACTGTGTCTATGGTTTCAACTGTGTCTGTTGTCTCAACTATGCCTATGGTTCCAACTAATTACATTTAAGTCTACTTTGAAATGCAAACGTGTAAAATTCAGAAGAACTCAGCGGTCTGTTGCTCAATAAAGCTAACATACTTCAATAGTTCGAAAATTGTGAATATGTTGTTATTTACAAAAAACTTTTGAAAAAAATAAAATTTCAAACTAGCACAATTAGAAGTTGATTTATTCTTATAAATAATTATTACGCTGTAAGCGCACATACCTCATCCTTCAAGTCCAACACTCTTTTCATCAGAATCATCTTTTTCTTCCTGCTTGCTGGACTTCTTTTCAGACTCCTGGCAATTCTGATGTTGACATCATTTAAAGATGGTGACCTCAGGATGTTGACGTCATTTGGAGGTGGTGACGTCAGTGGTTGCAGTGCATCTGCGGGACGATCCTTCAGTGTCAAAGTTGAAATCGTAACAACCAACGATAACAGTACGAACACAAATGCAAATTTTTTTAACATTTTAATTTCTAAATTTCATGAGCAATTTTCATTGAAAAAAAAAATAATGAAATTATTTTATTTTTTAATTAAAATATTTAATTTAAAAAACTGTTTAGTTTAAAACTGATGTTATGACACAAGTGATGTTATAAAGTGCACGCACGCAAATAGGTGAACAACTTTTTGTTTTGTCGGTTGGAATGCCATCACTGGCTGGTTGGTTGCTGCAGATAATTATATCTGCTCAATTATCTATTCCAAAATATTTCACCATAACTGATAGGTTGTAATCGGTTGCTGAGGTGTGCTTATGAAAAGTTTGGAATCATTGTACGTGCTATGACGCTTTCATTTCTACAAAAAAATAATGTGTTTGAGTAAAAGTTTTATTTAAAAATCATCTTTACTTCTTTCATTAATCTAAAAATTGATATTCAAAATGAAATTAACCAAAAAATATCATAAATTGGTTTTTAATTTTTTTTTACCAACGGATATCTTTCAAATTTTCCATTATAAAAAAAACAGGGTCACCAAATTGGAAAAACAGTTAACCAATTTACGACAATTAAAATTCAATATTCCAACGACAGCTTCAAACAGGGAACGACACATACACTAACTTTACTTCACACTCGCCTAAACACGCATACGCACATCTATGACCCGATAACTTGTTTTCAGCATCATTAAAACATATCAATCAGATAGGAACGTTATAAAAATAGTTCATCGATAGTGTATTATCCAAAATAATGACAGTGATGACTACGGTGACAAAATTTAAATTTTCAAACTTTTGGCTGTTCACTTCGAGATCAAATTAATTGTTCAAAACTGATGTCCAAATAGATTTTGTATTATAAATAGTTAGTGTTATTGAGGAAGTTATTTTAGAAAAGGCTGGCATTGCGCTTAGGACAAAGTTTTATAAATAAAGTTTTTTTTAAAAATATAAAAAAAAACTAATGGCCTAGTGTCAAAAGCTATTTTGATTCTAATGATCTTTAACCTAGTAGAATCAAATGTTTTGTTGGTCTTTTTTACCCCATCTATATTCTACATCATATGTTAGAATTGGCTGAAAGTGAGCGGGAGTGAAAAGAAGAAAAGAATAGTATTCGTTTGGATAGGCTGGTCACATGTTTCGTCCCTACCGGGGACTCATCAGAAGCCCGAATACCTATCAGAATCGTATCGCAGTTTCTCGCCATATAGCCCGCACAAATCACTTCGTTAGCTCGTGTTGTTTTCATTTATTATTGAGGATTGATAGTTTTAATCGTTAGGATTTGCAATCCGACCGTATTAGAGTTAGTTTTTAATGAGAAAAATTATTTTTATTGATCATTAACTCAAATAAAACTATTTCGAATTTATTTAAGAGTAAATATATTATAATATCGTATTGAGAATAAAAATGGTTTTATTGCTTTTGCAATTGGGAATTTGAATGCAAACGAACACCATTGAAAATACATACATTTTTTTATTCGCTGTAAATATTTTTTTTCTTCAGTTTGACACAATGGATGAGCAAATAAAATGTATGTACGTTAAAAAAGTCAAGTAAGAATTTAAAAAGCCTTGAGATTGAGTTGAAGTTTGGGTTTTGAGATTTCTTTAAACATACTTAGACCCATCAACAAATACACAAACACAAACACACACACACAGACACCGCACATACACCCAGACACACACACACATACTTGAATTGAAACACATTATTTGATCTGACACACTATCAACCCTTTTTAATAAATAAATGATTGGTCATTATTTGCAACTTTGAAAATTTGGTTTAAAGTTAATGGGATTATCGAACTTTGATTATTGAGCAATCACTTATATTTTAAAGTGTTGAAGTGTTAATAAAAATTCTCATAGCTAGGAAATTTTCATAATGGTTTAATAATAATAAACAAAATGACGATTCATATAGTTGAATCATTTTGTTAAGCACCCTCCATCTAGTGATTACTTTTCGAAATTCCGCTAGATCGTTTTACTAAATTTTATAGTAGACATACATGTGTGTGTGTTTCTGTGTGTTTGTGTGTCTGTGCGTGTGCGTGTGTGGTGTGTGTGTGCGTGCGTGTGGTGTGTGTGTATGTATGTGTGTGTGTGTGTATGTGTGTGTGTGTGTGTGTGTGTGTGTGTAGCTTTGGTGTCACTTAAACTATTTGAGGTATTATTCAAGAAGAAAATTTTTTAATTTCATTTGTTTCAAGATAGAAATTTTACTTGATTCCACCATACACGTTATACAAGAATATTATAAAACATTCCCAGGAAAATGTTCATTCCCACACCCCATTTATTCATTCATTCATTCATTCATTCATTCATTCATTCATTCATTCATTCATTCATTCATTCATTCATTCATTCATTCATTCATTCATTCATTCATTCATTCATTCATTCATTCATTCATTCATTCATTCATTCATTCATTCATTCATTCATTCATTCATTCATTCATTCATTCATTCATTCATTCATTCATTCATTCATTCATTCATTCATTCATTCATTCATTCATTCATTCATTCGTTCGTTCGTTCGTTCATTCATTCATTCATTCATTCATTCATTCATTCATTCGTTCGTTCGTTCGTTCGTTCGTTCGTTCGTTCGTTCGTTCATCCATTCATCCATTCATTTACGCATTCATTTAACAGAAAAAAGCAACATAAAATTTCATGCATATTAATAACAATTTCTCAAAATTGTTTCTAGGTTGGGTGCAAACAAATAAAAACATGTTATGCAGATAAGATGGTTTTAATATATGCACAGCACAAACATTGTTACGTCAAAAACAGCATCATCACTCTGCCTACATTAAACTCCGTTGAACCTACGAAATGTCTGTGGCTGGTTCGGCGTTTTATTTTTTTCATTCGAAGTTTGTTTGAATTAAAAAAAAAGTTTTTATTTTGTTTTTCTGTATTTATGTGTAAATAAAATCAAAATACAGAAAACTCATATGTTACTTTCAACATATAGCTATGTTTTCTACCTCATATATCATTCAGTTGTAACGTGTTAACAATCCATATTGATTGTTAACCAGTCAAATGTTAGCAAGAGTGTCGGTGGAGTTTGAAACAGTTGCATGTGTGCTAGTAGCGATGAAAGACATTTATTTGCTTATAAATTGGATGGATGGATGATTGGATTGATGGATGGACGGACGGACGGACGGATGGATGAATGGATGGATGGATGGATGGATGGTTGAATAGATAGATGTATGGCAGGACTGACTAACTGACTGAATGACTGAATAAATGATAGAATAGAGAAAGATGTAACTTTCATTCATTAACAGAGAAATAATTTCAAAGAAATGAAATGATAAACCGTTGTACTTCAAATTTATTCATCCAAAACTTACAGAATACGTGTACAATATGGTTAACATGAACTCTACAGAATCAAAACGCCTACATCAACTAATAAATCAATCAACTCATTCTTGAAACATCTTTAAAAGATGAAATAACAAAAGACTGGCGCGTGAGTGTGTCGGTGAGTCTGGCTGAGTGAGTATGTCTTTGGCTGGGTGTCTTAAATTTCATAATTGATAACAAAAGACTTACGATATAATAATGTATCAATTGTGGTGCAGCGGCTTGGTACATCAAACAGACGAAGATCATATTTCATTGCCTATCTATCTATCTATCAACCAATAGTGCATTCCACAGTGCATGCATGCACTCCAAAGTGTTTTTATTCATTCTACAGTGCATGCATTGTTTTTATTCATTTTAAAATGCATGCGTGCATTCCACAGTGCATGCATGCATTCCACAGTGCATGTATGCATGCTTCAGTACGTTTATTCATTCCATAGTACATCTAGGTGCATTCCACAGTGTTTGTATTTATTATAAAGTGCATGCATTCATTCCAAATTTTATGTATCCATTCCACAGAGCATGCATGCATTTCACCGTGCATGTATGCATTCCAGTGGGAGGCTGATGTATGTATGCCTATCACAATTAACAGTTATTGGCAGATGATTTAGGAAACAGATACATGCAGATGTCTGATTGGATATGCTGATGGACAGATGGATGGATGAATCAATGGATGGATAGATAAATAGATAGAAAGATAGATATATGGATAGATGGATAAATAAATAAATAACTTACTGAATGAATGACTGAATGAAGAATGGAATGAATAAATGCTGAATGAATAAACGAACGTACGAATGAACGTACGAACGTACGAACGAATGAATGAATGAATAAATGAATGAATGAATAAAGGAATAAATATATTTTCTTTAAAAGGATGCATGTGTCAAGTCAGTAGGTCAATCTAAGCAACAGACATAATTGTTGTAATTGTTACACGAACATCAAATTGTGAGTTTGTGAGCCTGTGTGTTTTGTGCTCGTTTATTTGTGAATGTGTTTTGATATGTGTGAGTGTGGAATGAGTGTCTGTGTGTGTGAATATGTGTTGATGTGTGTGTGAGAGTGTGGAGTGTGTGTGTGAATGTGTGTCTTTTATAGTCCATTAACTTTGTATGTGTGTGTGTACGTGTGTTTGTATGGTTATATGTTTAGTTCTGATCGACTTGATAAATTTGTTGATTAACAATGTTCTAATTAGTTAAGATGCATTTATATAATTGAATTAATTCCGTAAAACTTAACTTCTCTTTAGATATACAACATATTTGCACAATCTCGTAAGGTCTGTCGTCTGTTCAAATGTTTTCTTTCGACAAAACATCATAAATTGAAACGATTTTACATTAAAAAGTTAACATGCTGAAACGTGTTAAAACGTCTTGAAATTTGAGTTAAACTCAAAAAAGTACCGAAACGGACTAGATGTAGACTTATATATGTACGTGTATGTATCGATCGATCGATAATGCTACATTTGTGATTTTCGCCACAGCGGAAGCCGAACTAAGTTGCATATTAAACTTTTATTCGACTACTCCTATATGACTTTATTTATCGTAGATTTCCCAATTTCTGTGGTGACCAGCGAATTTCTCGGACTAAAATGTTTCTCTTCTCAAAGAATTTGATTCACTTGCGAAGAATGCAAAATCTGTCGCCACATCAAAAATGTTCTTTGTAGTAAACATCACATCATCATTTTTTTCTTTTAATTCTACTATCTTTTCATCATCATCATCACCATCATCATCATCATCATCATCACTATTATCATCCTCATCATCACTTTCATCACCATCATCATCACCATCATCAAATGGTTCAAACGTTAGCAGCAGAAATTTTCGTGAGTTTTTGTTTAACCGAACAAAAAGTTTGTTTCCACAGAGGTCATAGAAACAATTTTTCATGTTTCTTACTTCATGAAACTTCAATTTTGTCTCAGGGTTTTAAAATAATTTTTTTGTTGTGTTTAGTTTTGCTTGACTCTTTTAATAGTTTAGTTATCTGTTTTACAAATAAAGCGTTTAAAAAATATATGAAATGTTAATCGATTTCATGTGCAAACATTCTTCCAGCTTGGGACAACATAAATTTTAATTTAATTGAAATAAATTGGAACAAAACTTTTTAACAAACAACCGTCTGCAAAATTTTATGTATTGTTTTCAATTTGGTTTCAGAGCTACCAAATTTCATTGCATGCAATCCAAATTATTTCACCCCGTTTCAGTCTGGTTATATTTCAGCTAACCTATTTTTCCATCTCCAGCCAGACACCTCGTTGGAGATGGTTCGTTCTCGATAATGGAAAAAAAATTTTTTATTTTATATTCCGTTTTTACATCAAATCATGACGTTGCAGCGATACATTTTTAATGAAGGTTAAAGGTCACTCTCTCTTTTGCTATAGTCAGAAACTTCAACAACCATTCACACACACACGCACACATGCACATACACCCACACACGCACATACATATACTTGCACGCACACGCAAACACCATGTAGATGCCACGTAGATGGATGCCAGTGCGTGTGCGTGTGTGAGTCTGTGTACGAGTGTGTGAGTCTGTATATGTGCATACGTGCGTGTGAATGTGTGTAAATGCGTGTGTGATCTGGTGTGTTTGTTTATAAGTGCACATGTGCGTGCATGTGGAGCGCATCTGTGTCTGTAAAATGTGCTAACGTGCCTACACACTCACTGTACGTGCAGTGTACACATTTGAATAAAGAAAGCAAATGCATGAAACACGTGCGGTCTGACACGTGCCTCCTCTAACTGTGTCTCGTTCGCTGGCTGGCTGGCCATTGTTAATAAAGGCACATCCACCATCATCCGGTCATTCAGTCTTCTGTTTAGTCCTTCGTTTATTCATTCATATATTCATTCATTCATTCATTCATTTATTCATTCATTCAGTCATCCATTATTTTCTTCACAAAACACTCAATACCTAGACCAGCCAACCAATATTTAAAAAACTTTAGTTCATTCATTTATCCATTCGTTCATTCTTTCGTTCGTTCGTTCATTTTTTTGTTCGTTCGTTCGTTCAAAAATTAACTAATATTAATTCATCCATTCGCTCGTTCGTTCATTCATTCATTCATTACAATCAAAACTTGACACTCAGAAGACTTAATTTAAACATACAACATTTTGTTCAATTTAATATTTCATGTGTCGGTAGCGATAAAGTTTTTGCTGTATGTGTATTAGTTTTCGTGGGTGTCTATCTATAATAATTATTTTCATCATCGATTCACAGATTTTTTTTTTGTTTTCTTGTCAATATAATTTTCCTAAACGATTTTTTCCTCCAATTGGATGACGTTTAAAAGAAAATTTTCCATATCCAAATTTTAGTTCACTGTTATCATTATTCATCCCTTCAAATTGTATGTTTTTTACTTGCTATTTTCCACCTTTCGTTATTTTTTTTACTGAAAGAGTTTCATTCAAATTGTTTTTTATTAAAAACAAACTACACAACCTTGTTTCATTTATTTTTTTATTCTCCGACCATTAGAAGCTTCTGCCGTTCAAACATTAAACAAAGTGCGTAAGTAAAGCAGGAATGTTTCACGTACTCCCGAACATTTTAGCCAAGTCTCTTATTGTCCCTCTCTTTCACTTTCTCTCTCTCTCTCTCTCTCTCTTACTCTCTATCCATCTCTCTCTTCTTTTTTCTTTCTCTCTTTCTCTTCATCTCTTCGCCATTTTCTGTTTAGGATGTTGTGGAATTCAACTACCCTTGTAAATGATTCTTGGCTTATAAATTCAAATGTCAACTGCTTGTTCAGTTCAAGTCATCTTCACACGTGTTTATGAAGGTTCAGCAAGTCAGAAAAGTAAGAAGGTCTGTTGGGAAGGTTTGGGAATATCAATATTTCAGATTTTAAAATTTCAGATTTCAACATTGATTACAACTACAGATTTGTGTTGTTTTAATTTTTCAATGATGAGTATTTTATGATCGACAATTAATTTTTCTTCACTGAAGTCAATATTTATCATCATCGTCACAACCACCATCATCATCATCATCATCATCGTCATCATCGTCATCATCGTTATCATCATCATCTTCATCGTCGTCGTTGTCGTCATCATCATCGGCAACAACAACCTTACTCATCATCATCATTGTCATTATCATCGTCATCATCACTACCACCATCAACATAAACCTTCATCTTTTAACCATCATAATCATCATCAACATCCTCACCACCACAACCACATCCTCCTCTCCTCCTCTTCATCATCAACAACCTCCATCGTCTCACATCGCCCTTTTCGTTTGCTTATCTGTGACATCATGTCCATGCCATAATCATTACCTCATCAACTTTATCACCACGTCAATCATCATCACCCTTATAACACCATCATCATCATCATCATAATCATCATTGTTATTGCTCTCCTTATCAGCATCTTCATCATCATATTAAAGATTGTGATGATGGCAATGATAATAATTAATATATTAGTAATAAGTTATATATTGACAATAATGGAGACATATTTATTTATTTTCATTAACCAATTACGCTTTGTTTCTTTCACAGTGTATGCCATAAGACGAACATTTTGTTGAGTTTATGAGTATTTCGTGAAATGAAAGTGGCCAAGCAATATTGAAGAGTGATCATGTGAAAGTGTTATGAAACCAGATAATCGATTTCTCAAAAGAATTTATAATAATAGGGCAATTAACAAATTTTGCGTTCAAATGAGCTTTCAGATTCTTGAAATTCTAGCACTTGTACCCTCTTGAAAAAGTTAGGCTGGTCTCGTGACAAATTGTTAATTATAAGATTTCTTTTCTGTTGTTGTTGAAAATGGTGATGTCTGGCTGCAATGAACGAGACAGATGCGACATTGGACGAATGTTCTCCAAGTCTGCAAATATGCAACAGCTTGCTGGAGCGTTTATCTTCAGCCGGGTGATTATGAGCATTGACAGCTTGCTGTGCCTGCCTGTGTATCTTTCATAAGCTGCTGGTAGGTCACAACTTGCTACGACATGTTTGTTTGTTTTACAGACATTTGCCGAGCGGGCACGAGGGTTTTGTTGCTTTTTTCCATTTGAAGAGGTTTGCATTTGGTGAGGAGTTGTGAAACCTGGTACTTACTTGCGAATTTATAAAAAACCCTGAACAAGTTTTCGACAATTCAAGACCAATGTGACATGTGGCAGGGGTTAATAAACTCGCCTATTGCTTTCTTTAATTATTAAACCTTGACTTAATAAAAATATTAATCACAATAACAATAAAATAATAATTTGAATAATAACAATAATAATAATAACAATAACAATAATAATAACACTAATAATAGAACCAGCGAATTTAATGGTCTACGTAAATAAAATTATCGTGCTTGGAAAGTTGTTAGAAGAATGCTCACACGAGGGAATTTAGATGAAGAGAGAGAGAGAGAGAGAGAGAGAGAGAGAGAGAGAGAGAGAGAGAGAGAGAGAGAAAATGTGTAAAGAATACCCAATATCTTTTATCTCGCGCGTACAAATATCATACAATACATTTTTTTATCATCTGTGTACTAAGGTAACATTATTTATTATGTATGTATTCGTTTGTGTGTATTTTGTTTGGTTTTGTTTGGAAAATTTTTTTATTATGTGCTGGTTTGTGTCATCTGCGTATCGCTGTGACTTGTTTGTTTTGTTTGATTTTTGGTTTGTATGTTTGTTGATACAATTTTATGTGTATGTATGTATGCTGTGCTGGTTTGTATAATCTGTCTATAACAATGACTTTTTTTATGTTTGTTTGTATATAGGTATGTTGATACAATTTTACGTTTATATCACTTCTGTATTACGATGACTATTTTTTGTATTTGTTTGTTTAAATGTTTAAACGATTTTGTATAGTTTAGTTAAAGTTAAAGTGTGTTTGTAGTATAGTAATCCAACAATGTTAAATTTGTTTTTCATGATAAGGATGATGACGATGAAGATGAGGATGGTGATGATAATATAATCATAAAAATATTTAATTGTAATTGTATCTATGTATCAACGTGCTACATAGATACCATTTATGATAGTTCAGACGTGTTTGCTCTGTACTAATCTTGCCACATAAAATGTCGCTGCTTCGTAATATGTTGTCTTTATTAATTATACAACATCATAAAATATGTACGTACGTGTATGTGTGTGTGTGTGTGTTGTATGTTTGTATATGTGGTATTAGTTGTATAGTTGTATAGTTCATGTGTGTAAATATATATTTGTTTGCTTGCACTGATCATGTGGTTAAATAACTTACGAGTTTGCTATGCCTATTGTGCTATGTTTATGTATTTCTGTTTATGTATGTTTGTATATGTTTGTATCTGTTGTATGTATGTTTGTATATGTTTTTATCTGTTGTATGTATGATTGTATATGTTTGTATCTGTTGTATGTATGCTTGTATCTGTTGTATATACGTTTGTATATGTTTGTATCTGTTGTATGTATATAAATGCAAATGCAAACAACGCGTGATGTAGGTATTCAGTGACGAATCCAGGACGGATTCATGGGGTGGGGGGATACAGGAGTGCCTTCCACCCACCAAACCATGAAAAAAATGTACAAATTTGTATACATTTGCGATGAATCAGGTATGCTTAAGTTCAGCAGTGCAATTTTAATTGGGTGTAATTATGTAGTTAGGCTGCCATGTAGTAGAGATGTGGATGAGATGTAGAGTCATCATCCTGGCGCTTAAAAAATTTGATTTAGAGTAAAATTAATAAAATCTACAAATAGAAAAATTAGCTAATAATTTTTTTCTGGAAATTGTGTATGTCTGACAGTCTATTTGTAATATAATATAAACATATAACATATGATGAACATGATAAAAGGCAACATTTAATGCGAACATGCAAGCTTCTCTGTGGGTTGCACTAATATTGAAAGATAAACCGAGGCATTAATTAATTAATAAAACATAAACTTCCATGTAAAGTAGAACACCCAAGAAAGAACAAGCATCGAAAGAACACAAACAACTAAAAATGAGCATTGATGCACGCACACACGCACGCACGCGCACACACACACACACAGCAGAACAATACATTAATCATAATGCATACTCTTTGTAGCACACACACACACACACACACACACACACACACATATGCATGCACATAAACACTTCAGCTTATACAAACTCTGATATTTAAAAACACATACACTTATATAAAATATGTAGGAAAAAAAATATTCCATCAATATACACGTGAAACCATCTTAAACTGCTCACTTTTCACACAAATACATTCACAACACACACACACGCACTATCATACACACTTATCAAACAAAACACACATTCATACACAAACATACACATTCACTGACTCACATATACGTATATACCTATAGAAAAACACATGTACGTACACACACACACACACCACAAACTTATACAAGCAATCATCCAGTCAATTATACACATTGAATGGGAGCACGAAATTGTATGCATGAGACAATTGGATGACTACATGATACGCACATCAATTAAGTTGAGTGTGCGTGGTGTGTGGTTGGTGTGGCGTGGCGTGGTGTGGTGTGGAGGTGTGATGTGATTGGCCAACGTGACAGCAATAGAAATGATTGATGTAATATTTGTTGGAGTGTTTGTAGGAGTAATGTTTGCTGATGTAATTAATGGAATCGAATGAATATGAATGTTTTTAATTTTTTCTTTTTTTTCTGAAACCTGTTTGTGTACAATAAAGTTTGAAACTATTAAACAAACATTTGTAATGATTTTGGATTCTACGATTGGCGATTGTGATGATGATGATGGGGATGATAATGACAAAGAGTTGAATTTGCTGTGATGACGAAAATGGTCAATGATTATTTAGTTGATGAGATTTTAAAAAATAATGATGACGATCCATGAAGATGATGACGATGGTGGTGATGAAGACGAGGATGAAATAAATAAAATATTTAATTAATAGACTAGGAATGCATAATACTGTTTTTGTTGTTGTTCATGTTATTAGTCTTGTTGTTGTTGGTAATGTTGTTGTTGTTGTTGATGTTGTTTTCGTCGTCTGTTTGTTTGTTTTAGTTAATATCGGCATATAAGTTGTAATTGTTAAAGTTATTATCTTGTAAGTGTTGTTGTAACTGTTGTTGCTAACAGTATTGTTGTAACTGTTGTTGTTCTCGTTTAACAAGTTGTTGATGAGGTCTTGCGAGGGCAATTGTCGTTCTGATCTTCCCAGAGTTGTTATTTTTCCAAAAGATTTTTAATGTTTTTTATTGTGTATGTTTATTTTACCAGCAACTCAATTTAATTGACTGTCGGTTGTGATAGACAGCATCAAAAACATACTCCTTAATGAAAACAACTTCAGTGGTATTGCATGCAGTTGTTATAGCTACACCGATTATCTCCTTTATCCGTTTTTTACAGGGTCGGATTAATTTCATATTGTTCTATCAGATGAACAAACAGTCTGCCCAGATAATCTTACCTGCTCTATACTCTACTGTCTAGTACATATAGAATGTATTTTATTTTTCATTAGTTCTAATTATGAAGCTCTGGCTTGGGCAGAGTGGACATCAATTTTAACGTATCTGAGTGCTGACGCCCGGATGGAGTTTGCAAGGTTCTTGAGATTCATTGTGGTAGCGTTTGAGCTCGATTGTGAGTTACTTGTCAATCTAATTCAGTCAATTTTGATTAATAAAAAGTAACATTTAATAATTATAATTACATACAAATCATTTCTTAGATTTTGTAACAAAAATACTTTTAATGGTATTGAAGTTTAGTTAGAATACATAATTACACCAGCTGTATTAGTTATGACTACACATCTGAACAAGGAACAAACTTCAATAAACCCCTTGCAAAGTGTAGACGAGATGATGATGTCTTGGTGAGGGTATTTTAAATTAAAGATAGTGCAAACAAGTGAGTGCGTACGCTTGTTTACATTCAGATAAGGCTATCGTGGTATCCCATCATTACACAAACAAGCTAATGCATTATTTTCCAGGCTGCATTCAATTTTGTTCTTTTAATAAGTATACTTACGTAGAAGATTAAGGCATTGGTAGGGGGGAAGATAGTTAGGAGGTAGATAGATAGGTAGGCAGGTAGGTAGGTAGGTAGGTAGGTAGGTAGGTAGGTAGGTAGGTAGGTAGGTAGGTAGGTAGATAGATTAGGTAGAGGCTCCGTGTTTTTTTGTCTTATGAATAATGAAATGTCTGCTTGTGTTGCGATGCAAGTTTTAATGATTGAGAATTTGAGATCCAACCGGTTTATCTTCCTTTTATCTGCCCCATGTAATTATTTAACTGGAAAATTTCATAAAGTAAATTGCGCGAAATTATCTACTAATTGTTGTGTTAGTAAAAAATTAGTGTTGTTAGTGAAACATGGAGTGATACGAGTATGAAGCAGGTATATATTTTTTAAAAAAACATAACAGATTTTCAACCAGAATCAAACATTTGAATTAAATATCATTCTGCATAGTCTTCATTACCAAAATTTTTTGTTTCTTCATCAATAATAAATAAGACAGTTTATCGAAAAATAGAGTTGAATACTCCCTATATAGGAATTCAGGTTTATAAAGATAATATTATAATATTATTAAAATCAATATAAAATAATATTATGAAATAATAATAATATTATATGATCCAAATGCTTGTAAAGCCAAGAATTTAAATATAAACTTTGATTAGTTAAAATATTTTAAGAGTATTCCACATCAGAGCGACGATACAAGGATGAATCATTATGTACTTTAATATGCAATAACGCTTACAACATAATGTACGTATATTTTATTCATATTATAACGCATAGATTGCTCGAGTTTCACTTATATTTTATCAGTCCAAAACTTTTCACAACACATTAAAACGGCTTGTTGTGCGTTTTTACAGTTTTTAAAGTGCTCCAAATGAATACTATGTATGAATTGGAATTGTTGTTATGACTATTGCAAACATTTTGAGCTAATGTTTTTTTTTTATGATTTTTAAAAGGGGTTAAATTATACCTTTCTAATTTTTTATTCTAACAATTATTTTTTATTGAATTTAGATAATTTTCACCGTAATTTAATTTTGCTGGTAGTATTCTTCATTAATAATTCAACCTCCTCTCACATCTTCTTTACAACACTTACCTATCAACATTTTTTCATTTAAACAGTTTCTGCCTGTTAACAGATTCTGTAAAGTAGGCCATAGAAAAACTTCAAAAGTTAATAAAAGTATTTTTAATGTTCTTTTTTTTTTCGATTATAACATCACATGAATTTTTAAAGAGGCGTTCAACGAATTTTAATTTCGAAACGAATGTCGTTATGCTTTAGGACTAAATATCACTAGAAGGTTGTACGATGGGAAGTAATACTGCCCTGAAGATGACGTCCCACACTGGCTATACACTTTCCAATTTTTTCTTTTGCTTCTTCCATCATTATAAACATCATCAATACATTGTCATTATCAACGTCTTCATCAACATCGTCACCGCCATCATCATTAACGTTATCATCATCATCATCATCATCATCATCATCGTTGTAATCATAATCAAGATCATTATTGTAGTTATCGTCGTCACCATGCCAATTCTTGCTAAAGTTGCTTAGCGATTTTTTTCAAAAAAAATGACAACATTACCCTAATATGTTTAATAATTCTGTACTACACGAAACAGTTCAATGTACATTAGCATCATCATCATCATCATCATTACCACCAACATCATCATCATTATCATCATTATCATCGTTGCTTTATTGCAATTATTGTATTTATATTAGATAATAAACGAATTCCTTAATCGTCATCATTATTATCACAACCAATATCCTTATCACGCTTTAATGATTATGATCACTATCATATTACAACTATCGTTATTATGTTATCACCATAATATCACTATAATTATCACATTCGTTATCATGTTATCATTACCATCATCATAATTTACCAAGCAGTGGTCACACTTTTAAAATCATAAACAACATCCTCCTTTCATCATTGTCGTCTTCATCGTCTTCTTCTTCACCACCATCATTATAATGATCATCATCACCGTTATTATTGCCATCATCATCATCATCATCATCACCATCATCACTATCATCATCATCATCATCATCATTTTCATCACAATCATCATTTTCATCACCGTTGTCTTCATCGTTTGCTTCTTCACCACCATCATTATAATGATCATCATCATCGTTATCATTGTCATCATCATCATCACCATCATCATTTAATCACCATCATCATTGTCATCATCATCATCATTTGCATCATCATCATCATCATTTTCATCATCGTCGTCGTCTTCGTCATCATCGCGACTGTCCCCGCATATGGTGTCACTAGAACGAACAGAGAAACAATTAAGGCCTGGATCTAAATCATCGTTATCAATGGCAGCGAACATCGTTATCATCATCTTTGTCATCATCATCTTCTTCATCATCATCATCATCGTCATTTTCATCATCATCTTTTTCATCATCATCATCTTCGTCAGCATCATCATCATTTTCGTCAGCATCATCGTCATCATCATCATCTTTGTCATCATCATCATCTTTGTCATCCTCATTATCGTCATCTCCATCTTCTTCATCATCCTCATTATCGTCATCTCCATCTTCTTCATCATCATCATCCTCATCTCCATCTTCTTCATCATCATCATCGTCATCATCACCTTCATCATCATCATCGTCATCATCACCTTCATCATTATCATCATTGTTTCACTTTTCGCCACTATCATTATGGTGCAATGTCGTCTTCGTAAAGATCCCTTCCAATATTAACGTCATTTTGTATCTCTCGATACTTAGCCCAGGCAGATGATTTTTTTTTCTTTTTGTTTTTATTTATTTTAATTATTCTTTTATTATGTATTGTTATTTGCTGCTTATATACAAAACTATAAATTGGCGGAAATATTTAATCCGAATTAATTTTATACAGTTTCATGGAAGTTAATAAATAATTATGTATCTAATTTGATCATTAAAGCCTATTAGCAAATCATTTTGTAAAAAGAGTTGTTAGTTTTTTTTAATATTTTTTATACAGTAATCAGAGGTTTAACCATGACAAAGAGGGAAAGATCATTTGGGACTGAAACCTCTATGAAAACATTTTGGTTATTAATTAAAGTTAAAACCAAATTTATGAACTCACAAGTGAAGTTCATAAATTTGGGTTTAAAATGATGTGAAACTCGTTAGAAAACTGCAATTTTTGGCAAGATTTGAATGGAAAAGACAAATTTTGAGATGGAAACAATGGGAAAAAAGTAGGATCAGCCGGAAAAGATCGTCAAACTTCTTTCCAAGAATTCAGAGTCTCCATGGGTAACATCTAGTTAGGAGACTCTTAGTAACTTGAATGAAATATATGGAAGTTTCACGAAAAAACTGTACTGTTTTTGCTCGGTGAGTTTTGAATTGCCAATAGTCAGGCCGACCACTGATGCTAAATACTTAAAATTATATAAAAAGGAAGTAGACACGTAAAAGATTTATTTACAATATCTTTTGTTTGTTATTTCATTGATCAATTTTCAACTTCATATTTGTAACAATTATTATATTAGAAATTATCATTAGAAACATCAAAAATATAAAAATAATTGTTTCAATAATAAAAATTATCGGTAATAAAATTATTAATAATATTGTAAAAGAACGAAGTTTTTTTTTTCTTCATATTCATGATGACAACCTCGCTATTTCTTGTTAATTATGTTTCAATCAGTTGAATTATTATTATGATTTGTAGTAGTAGTAGTAGTAGTAGTAGTAGTAGTAGTAGTAGTAGTAGTAGTGGTAGTAGTGGTAATAGTAATAATGAAAGTAGTAGTGGCAGTAGTCGTAATAGTAGTAATATTAGTAGTAGTATTAGTAGT
>NW_008703782.1:3709563-3713425 GCF_000326865.2 Helobdella robusta
TATGAATGACGCGTGTGTTACAACAACGAGACATTAAACGTTAACAACAACAACAACAAAGACAGCAACGATAATGTCGCCAGCAAAAGGTTTGTTGTGTGGGAAGTTCTGTATGCTGAGACACAAACGTTTTTGTTGTTGTAGTTGCTGTTGATGCTGTTGTCTTGCAGTTGAAAATATTCTTGAGATTTTGGTATGTAGTCATCTTTTGTTTGAAGTGTCGTCGCTCTATTTTTGTTGTTGTTATTGTTGTTATAATTGTTGTTGTTGTAGTTGTAGTTGTTGTTGCTTTTAAACGGGTTAGTATATAGATCGTAGTATGGTATGTTGTTGTTGTTGTTGTTGTTTTCGTTGTTTATTTTGTTGTTGATTTTGTCGTTACTGGTTGAACGTTGTTTGTTGGAAGATAGGCTGCTTGTTTGTTGCTGTTGTTGTTGTTGCTGCTGCTGCTGGGATGGATTCAACTTCTTCATCGTCGTCGTCTTCGTCGCATCTTTCCGCTCTGCAATGTTTTTATTATTTTTTTTTATTTACGCATTTGTATTTTTTATTAATTATTCCTTAATTTATTTTTGATTTATTTTTTTCATAAGAAATGAAACAAAAATTGGTTTAATATATTTCTCAGAAAATTAATCAGCATAAGTCAAAATAAGTTTGACTGAATGGATGGATAGATGGAAGTCTGGATTAATGAATGTATGGATGGATGGATGGATGGATGGATGAATTTATGATTGGATGAATTGATGAATGGATGAATTGATGAATGGATGGATGAGAGTAAATGAAGAGCAGCCAGGTAGTCTAAAAAATGTGACTAACAAAAACATATGAAAAGAGATGAGTTGTCAGTTATCTTGTATCAAATGTGGGAAAAAACTAATTTGAAAACAAAAAAATATGAAAAAACAAAAATGAATGAAAATTATTTGAAAACATTCGAGAAGAAATTTTTTTTTTATCATACAGCTATCCAACTATTCGGTTTAAAATCTTTTGCACTGAGTGTGTAAACAGATGGTGATTATGATGATGAAGATGATGATGAAGATGATGATGAAGATGATGATGAAGATGATGATGAAGATGAATATGAAGATGGTGATTAGGATGATGAAGATTATAATAACGATGATGATGACGATGAAGATGACGATGAAGATGATGATGAAGATGATGATGATGATGAAGATGATGATGATGATAAAGATGGTGATTAGAATGAAGAAGAAGATGATGACGATGAAGATAATGATGAAGATGAGGATGAAGATGACGATGATGATGATGAAGAAAAAGATAATGATGATAATAAAGTTGGTTATGCTAATAGTAAGAGTGGAGATGATAATGATGACAATGACGGTGATGGTTTCAGTTATTGTGCTAATGATGATACGATGACTATTAAATCAGATGAATCAGAACTCTGATTTTAGATGGTGAAGATTTTAACAATGACGACGATAATGTTTCTCTCAGTTACGGTTCAGAATCTTTAATTATTGAAGGATATTCAGTGAACAAACCAAAATTTTTAAAAATACTCAAATGACAAAGAAAAAAAAGAAAAATTATGAAAAATTATGAATTCCAAATAGAATTTACACCAAAAGTGTGTTGACAATGATGGCAATTGAGATGGCAATTGAGATGATCTGTTTTAAAAATTTTAAAAATGAAAAGTAGTATTACATTATAGATGAATGTTGTTTTTTTTTAAAAAAAAACGAACGATTTACAATAGAATGTAGAGCAATAACTTCATTTATAATGGCTGCTGGGAGAATAATGTTTCAAGAACATCTCATTTTTTCAACAAAAAACATTCTGTTGCGTTGTTGCAACTTTCCAATAAAAACTCCCAACAAACATGAAACATTAATAATGTTACACATATGTTTTAGTCGTTTTAGTCACCACCAACACATGCACTCGCACTTACATAAACACACACACACACACGCACACACACATACACACACACATACAAACACAAATGAATATGAAAACACCTAAACACACATCATAACACGCGTCTAAACTATGAAGTCAAGACATGAATAGAAAACAAAAAACACATACATAGGCACTCACATAAAGAATGCACATACACATGTACAGACGTACAGCAGACACAAACATCTACACCCACACACACACACACATACACCCACACACACACATACAAACACATACACACACACACATACACACACACACACATAGGCACAAATATCGAAGACATTGTTGAGCAGGAATCCATATGAAATAAATTGAATGGTTTACATGAGATGCAGTCGGAGGAAGGATAGCGAGGATGGAACGAAAGAGAAAGAGAAAAAAAGAAAGAGAAAGAAAGGGAGAGAGAGAGAGAGAGAGAGAGAGTAAAAGGGGAAAAAGACAGGTCCCATGTTGTGCATTAGTGCTTATTGTAGGATGACTGAGGTGCTATCTCCAACTTCTATGAGCCGTGTTGTCGATATATATGTGTTCATTTTAGTTTGCTCTTTTCGCTATGAGAGTGTGTGTGTGTTTGTGTGTGTGTGTTATAATTATACGTATGTGTGTATGTGTGATTCTTAGCTATACTCACGAATTCGTTGCAATGCTTCCACCATGTGTGTAATTAAGAAGAAGTAGATCAGAATAATGAATGTGTGCGCGAGTGTATGTTCATGCATGTGCGTGCATGCGTGCGTGCGTGTGATTGTTAATGTACCCGCACATTAAATTATTTCTGCATTGACGAAGTTGGTTGAGTCGTTCAGCGGTCTCAAGTGTGCCTAATGAATTTATTAATGTCAAACTGACTGTAGACGTTAGCTGGTCAGGAAATGAGGAAGAAAAGTTTCGGATGGCGTGTTTGTACATTTCAGTTTGGACCAAATATAAAATGCCCCAAAAATTACAGCTTCTGTAGCTGATACGTGATTTTGAGAACTTATCAAACTTTTAAAAAACTAATTGATATGAATAAATAAATGAATAAACAAACAATTAACTGACTCACAAAATGAACAAACAAATAAATAACTAACTCACAATAGACTGACAAGTGAATATTAACTTACATCAACATTAACAGAAAGAACAGTTCTTAAAGAACTGTTAATAAAATCGATCAAACTCAACTGAAAGACATCTTTCGCCATTCAATCTTGAGACAATTATCTTCCCATCGTATCTCCAGCAAGCACTCGCATGTACATTGCCTAAAACATATTTGCACGATCGAACGTATTGATATCAATCAATCAATCATTCAATCTATCAATCAATCTCGACATGTGGCAGTGTATATTTTTCAAAAAAAAAAAAAAAAAAAAAATCCCATTCAATGTCACATATCAAGTTTTAAACGTAGAATATAAGTAGATACACACTCAAATTTATGGATAAGAAAGAGTATGTCTACTCACATATCACCACACACACATACACACACATCACACACATACATACACATCACACACATACATACACATCACACATACACATAACACACACACACACACTCATACAAATTCATTATAACGAAAGTGGGAATAACCAACAAAAATATTTACTCAGTGCTTGGGTACGTGCATGCAGGCAAGCAGAGGGATATTAATATGGAAAATATTTCATTATTCGAAATGTTTGTCAGGTAGTTCAATAAATTGTGATGAATGTTGCAAATAAGAGTACGTCGAAAGAATAATTACAGCAACAAAAACATCAATATTAGCAACATTTATGACACCAAGAATTTGAATGACTGAATGACATTAACAATCGATTTCAAATGATAGCAACAATAACATCACGTACAATTAGCAACATCAACAAGCAACAACAACAACAACAACAATAACAA
>NW_008703782.1:3713475-3728475 GCF_000326865.2 Helobdella robusta
TGCATCCATCCATCCATCCATCCATCCATCCATCCATCCATCCATCCATCCATCCATCCATCCATCCATCCATCCATCCATCCATCCATCCATCCATCCATCCATCCATCCATCCATCCATCCATCCATCCATCCATCCATCCATCCATCCATCCATCCATCCATCCATCCATCCATCCATCCATCCATCCATCCATCCATCCATCCATCCATCCATCGATCTATCCATCCATCCATTCATCCATCCATCCATCCATCCATCTATCGATCTATCCATCCATCCATCCATCCATCCATCCATCCATCCATCCATCCATCCACCCATCCATCTATCCATCCATCCATCCATCCATCCATCCATCCATCCATTCATTCAATCACCCACCCATCCACCCATCTTTTATTCACTCATTCCGAACATTCTTCCATGTACGTACATAAAAATATTTATTCATAAGATGCATTTTAAAATGGCTAACAGCAAGCAATGTTCAGGCAGAATTGTCTTCTTTGCCATCAATTGAAACAGCGCTGCTAGCAATGTTAAAATGCAACTCTTGATTAAATACGAGTTGCAAAAATTTAGTTTTGTGTTTTGTGTTGTGTCTATCGTTAAAAGACTACTTAACTGCAAATGGGCAGCAATTTTCAGTAACGTGTTAGCGTTGATTACTCCTATAGATACACACACACACACACACACACACTCACTCTCACACACACAGTATATATATACATCACGTTTTTTCTATACAAGTCTACAATATTACAATATCGGCAACCAACTATATATTCTTCACCCCATCAACACACAAAAAGCTTAGCAACAGATAAAACCGAATGTCAGTTTTACAAAAAGTTGTAAGTATGAAAGTATGCCTAATTTAAACTGAGCCACACCACACTATACAACAACAAACCACAACACTATCACACCACACCACAACACTATCACACCATACCACAATACCAACACACCACAATACTACCACACCACACCACACAACACTACACAACACCACAACAAACCACAACACTACCACACCACACCACAATGGTACCACACGACGCATGGCCAACATATTAAGACAAATTAATGACCGACATGCTTCTTCGCTGGACAACACGGGAAAAACATTTTTCCATCCATTTGTTATCATCATGCTGAATATAAAAAATTCCCCAGTTGAAATAACTTTTTGTAGTTTTTTACTCACTACTGTTGCTAAATTGTTGAGTATATTGTGTGGAAAGTGTCACAAATTGTTTCAAATTGTTTTCATTTTTATGATTTTATTGACGAATATTAACTTGTTAGCATGCTGAATTATCTTATCTAAAGTCTGCCGTTATTGGCTAATTTTTTTCTCAATAAATGGTGCAACTGTAAAATATTTTTTACGAGTTGCTGAACTTCTTAATCTGTTTCTTTTTATTAGTAAATTTAAAAAATGTCTTCAAATATATATATATATATATATTTTTTTTTTGCTTGTCAAATTCAAACATACTATTTTGTACTATTAATTTTGAAGATGTGCACGTTTGAAGCAATGGTTACGTATAAATTATTGACGTTAAATATGAATAACATTAAGGTAATAGTGGGAAAAAATCCAAAATAACCATGTGAGAAAAATTCCAAATCACAATTTTTACGACCCTAAATTTTTTTTCAAGTGTCAGCCTCCCCCCATCAGCAGCCGACATAATCGGATCAAAGACCAGGAAAAAATTTTAAAAAAAGTACTGAAAAAAGTTGTCAAAAAAATTGGATGAAAATAAGAAAAAAAATAAATGAATGAAAATGTGAATAAAGAGTTGAGGTAGACAAATATGAATGAGAAATAAGAATGGAGATAAAGGTGTGATTGATGTTTGCTAGGACTGACTGACTTGGTACGTAGAAAATGAGCTTCATATTTCTTTCTGCACACACGCCTCCTTCCTTGTTCAACAAACCTTCAGATCGGCCTGTGGACGTGCCTGGATGTGAGGTTGGTTGTTTGTTTAGTTGTCTGTCTGTTTGTTTTGTTGTCTGTTTGTTTGTTTGCATGGTTTGATTTGATCTCTACTGGTTGACGTTGTTGAAATTGTTGATTGCGTTCGTGTCGGTTATGTTCATTCATTATGTCGATTGATCATCATTAATGTTTGTTATTTGAATGAAATGTCTCCCGTATAATTGAAATTGTTGTGTTGTTGGTGGTGGAGTTTTAAACGAATTTTGTTTGCATGCCATCAACACTCATAAAACACCAAAATAACTTGAAACTTGCTTTTTGTAAATATTCATACAATGTTTATCTTTCACCGTTCAAAATTTATATATTAACACGCACTAAAAGGGCAGTTTTACGTAAAATAATAAAATGACCAAAAATATTTATTGGAATAATTTATGAAAATTAATTGGGACTAACTGGTCATGTAGTAACGCGTGTCCTCCTTGAATGTCATCTGACCGGGAACAGAGGGGTTGGGAAGGATGGCCAGCGTGAACTTGTTCCTCTTCAATGGAGTATCACACTGGAAAATCTTGCTGTTCGGATTTTTTACGTAACAACCTCTGTATTCCTCTTCAGATACCTGCGCGTAAGTGTGTTTTAACCTCAGATTAGATTAAAATTAGTTTAAACAACTTCTTTTATTTCATCTTATGAATATTATTTTTTCATAAAATTAAAAAATTAACAGTAAGCTAATGTCTTAGCAGGCAGCATGCATACAACAAATGAACAAAGTGAGGGTTAAAGATAAAATTGTCTTAATATGGGACAATTAAATAATAATAATTTTAGCAACAGAAATAAGTTTTATAACTGAACAAGACGATTTAAACGAGCAACATCTTGAAGGTTGTAGAGCAACAATGAGAGAAGGTGGCAGGCACGTACCCATCTGAGAACGTAGACCTCCATCACGCTGGCATCCGTCGTGTTGGAATATATGGGGCAGATGATTTCGATGTAATCTCCCATCATTATTTCCACAGACGGAAGGTTCGTGCTCTTCTTGAACCTGTCACAAAATTTCAAAAATAACTTGTGAGAAACATATTGAGAAAAAACGAGAAACAACCGCAAAATAAAAATAGCATGTTTTTTATAAAAAAAAAGTTAAAACAATTCAAATTTTTATTTAAAACAAAATTTATTTAAGTAATAAACTATTTTCAGTTGAACAACAGTAAATTATATGTATATAAGCACAACGTGTTCAAGTGTAATGTCAGCAGTCATAAATTCAGGTTTCAAACAATTACCATCTCAAGTTTTTCCTTTCAAGCTGGAAATGAAAAATGAACCAAAAATTATATTTTAAAAAACATTCCGGATGAATGAAGAGAAAAATGTTAGAGAAACATTTGAAAATTGTGCATTAAGATGACGAATGTGCATCCTCTGATTATGCACAACTAAGCAAACTCTGAAGAAATCGCAGCGAAAAACGCACACGTGTGTATATATAAGCGTACAGAGTTAAGTTGAGATCACGTACAATTACATTCGCATCACGCACTCCTGTGTTCATCATAATTTCCAAGCAATCGAAGCACAAAATGGCTTTTTTACGCAGAGGCACAGAAACATGCATGGAAGTATAAATCAGATTTTCCTCGTACAGGCAGACATGTTGGTATGTTGCTGCTTCGAATATTCAAATGAGACGAACAACACACATACAACAACCTTACGTATAACGTTGGCATTTTGTGGTAAAAGTGTGTACAACTTTCGTACGAGCAGTTGTACTACACTGAGATATGAGTGCACAGTGTAACTTGCATCCTCAAATCAGCAAGTCACACGTGAAAAGATAAGCATACAATTAATGTTGCTCCCTCTTACTCCATTCCATTTCGTCCGCAATGTTATTTTATTTACTGAACCATGCAATCAATTTACTGAACCAAACTCAATCAATTCTCTTATAATCTCAAAAATTCAACAGAATTCTTTATTTTAATAACTGATAAGCGAGTACATAATATAAAAAACACAAAAACACATGTGAACAATTAATTTTTATTAGTGAATGTATATATTCAGGCATGTTTGTATGTATGTTTGTGTATATGTTTGTATGGCAATTTGTAGGTATGATTGTATGTATTTTTGTGAGCATGTTTGTCTAAAACTAGAGACACATATGATTGGCTCGAGCATGTGGGAATGTATAAACTGTCCACATGCTAGGCAATTCGGCAATTAACATTCCAATTTTTTATTTGCAAAACAACATACAATACAAAATACAATAAGATATGACATACAATACAACATACGATACAACATACAATGCAACATACAATGCAACATACAATGCAACAAACAATAAACTTAGTTAATTTTTATGTTAACAACTTGATGAAAACAATGGTGCTATAGCGATGAGAGGACTTCACTATTGGTGATATTTACATGACGGTCATGATGAAGATGAAGATGAATATGATGACGGTTATGATGAGGACGATGACGTTGACGATGACGTCATCGCAGATATTGTTCCAATGGACATTTCATGTCATCATTATGTGGATAATGGCGACCGTGAAGTCGTAAAAGGTAAATGGATTGTTGTTCTGAAGGTGCATTAACGTTTTTAAAAGTTCTCTCCAAAAAATGTTGCTTACTAGTTCGACAATCAATTTAAGTTGCGCATGTGTTTTGTTTGAATTCATCAGCCGGGAATATGTTAGCGTCACAGATGTTTATTCAATCCTGCGAAACATATTGTGATAAACTGGCAAAGATACGCATCAGCAGAAACATGACTCACGCACACACAACAGGGCAATAACAACTCAAAAACATTTTGCATACAGAGCACAGTGAAAAATTATTTAAATATCTAAAAACATCCGTCTCCCCATAGCTAAACTTTTTCCTATCTGGTGTTTAACTAAACTGTCTGGTGTTAGTGAAGATAATTTTTTGGCGAGGCAAATTTCATGAAGCCAGTAGTAAAAGTAAGAGCCGGTTACATCAGCTATGTAAAGTGAGGCGTGTGGTTGGTTCCTAGGAATGAAAACCCCGCGAAAGTCTGACGGTAATGACGGGCAATTCAATAATGCATTAATTTAATAAGTCCCAACAACTGAAAAATAATCGGCAGAAAGCGTACCATCACATTAATAATAATTCATAGCAAGAACCGGCATGTTTTGAGTTGGGTCGTGTGGTGTGTGGTACACGTTGAGTCGTAGGTGTGTGTTGCGCCTGTTGTATACAGCATGAGATAACAAAGTCACATCTTAATGGAGTGGAGTTTGTTACACGAGTGTGTGTGTGTGTATATATGTGTGTGTAAGTTTATGTGAAACTTGAATACACACAAAGCCGGTGCGTACTTGCTTACTCACAATTTTCTTAATTTGAATAGACGTTCGAGATGAAATTGCGTTCAATAGCAGCGTTGTTCCTTTATCAGCAATTAAATTAAATGCGCATGTAAACAAGTAGAGACCAAAATTAACACAACAAAAACAACATTACAACAAGTGCTAGCGTTAACATAACAACATACACACACACCCACACACACACAAACAGACATACAGACACATACACACACACCCACACGCGCAAATACACACACACACAAGCTTGTTGTTCCTACTGAACTAATTATTTATAATTTGTTTTAATTCTTTTAATATTTCTTTCTTGATTATTTATCGATTTATCCATCCATCTGTTATTGTCGCTTTTCATAGTTTGGAAGTTTGTTTGTGAATTCATTTTTAAACTTATTTAGAACAAATTAAAAAAACAATTTCTTGGCAAATAAAACAAACACACACTCTCTCATTCAATGTATATCTTTTAAACAATTTCAGAAAGCACCGAACAAATAAGTAAGAGGAGGATGAATTGGATGGAATGAACTGTATTGCATGCACTCACTCCCAATTAAGATGTCTAACTCTAATAACATGAAGCTAGAGCAAGAACATTCGCACGCACACTCCTACACTCGAATCCAACTGAAACTCAAACCCAGCACTAGACAGATTGCACTAGGAATAAAATACTTGAGCAAACAATTTCTATGGTTTTAATTTTGAGAACTACTTCTTACAATATTTAATCTGATACTTAGCGAGAAAGATTTGAAAACAATTTTTACATTCTAAATCAAAAAGAAATTTAATACAACTTGGGGAAAGCATTTTAATAGGCAGGTATCATTGTGTGACGTAAATACTATTATGAAAAATGTAACGTTTGTCAAGCATTGCGTATATAAGTTATTGCAATGTATCTGAATACATGTTCAAATCTCGCAATAAAGATTGATGTTGAAAATATAATTGCATAAAAAAATCTGAAATGATTCAAATTTTTTTATTTGCTTTCTCTTTTAACAGGTCATGCTGACGTTTCAACTGTTTGTCATCAGAGTTAACGAGACGGTACAAACATATGTACTCAGCGCCAACTACAAACGTTCAACAACAAAAAATAATGTTTAACAAACATAGTTTAATAAAAGTTAAAAGATTAACGCTGCTGAGATGTGGTTTTGGAGAAGAATTAGCTGGACCTCTCATACTTCGAATGAGGATGTATTAAAACAGTTTTGTTATGAAAAGAGAAAATTACTACAGATAATCTGTTCGACGGAGGCAGTTAGAGTTTTTTGGTCACATCATGCGGAAGGAAAGAATGGAAAATCTAAAAACTACTGGAAAGATTGCAGGGAGATCGCGGTCAACAACGAATCCTATTCATGAAGTCCTTGTGTCACTTGTTGAATATCACCACATTTCAACTCTTACAAAGTGTTAAAGCTCGAATTTTGTGAAAGTCGATGGTCGCCAATATCCTAAAAGGATAAAGCACGAGAAGAAAGCTTAATAATTTCACGTCAGAAATATTATTCTCCCAAACATTTTAGATGTAGTCTTATTTATTTGTTATCAGCAGATTATATTTAAGAAATCAAAACGTCAAAAAATTATCTTCATTGTTTTAAGCTCGTTTGGACATTCTATGAATGGGATAAAACAAAATAAATTAATAAGTCTTATTTTTGATTGGGCTATGATGTTTTTGAAATTTCACGCACACACGTACAACTGGATATATCCATGTGTAGTAAAAATTTATATTACAATTATATTTATACAAGTACTAGATATATTGGACATAGTAATACCTATATTAAACATTTCAAATGGCAAATTACTACAGCGATGACTAACTGAACTGGGAAAACATGTGGATGAATGATAGAATGGATGAAGAACTAAATTATGTTTGAGGTAACATGTCATGTTTTTCATTTGCCCAATTAATATTTGGCAACCTGCAGGATGAACATGCTAACGAATGAGCAAAAAAATAAATTAAAATTTTTAAAAATATTCACATAAGCAAATGATCAAACAAACAATAAAATCAAACAAACAGACGAACGTACGGATATACAGACAGACGAACAACAAACAACAGACCGAAAATTATACAAACTGAACTAATAAACAACAAGTGCGGAACAAACAAACAAGCACCAAATGAAACAATGAACGAACATATAAACGAACAAACAAGCAAACAAGTGAACGTAAAAATGGACGAACAAATGAACGAACAAACGAAGGAACAAATGAAAGAATGACCAGTTGTCATCACCGTGGGTGACCAGCATGACAGCCTATTGAAGATGCATCTAAAAGGCTCTCCACACGGCGATGATGAGAATACGCACAATACCACACACAAACACACACACAAAATACACACTAACAAACTCACACACACACACACCCACTCATTCACACACCTTCATACACACACACCCAACCGTACCCGTTATCTTTATCCCCAGGTTCAAAACATACTCTGCTCTTAAAAAAAAGAATAAAATACAGAAGATGTTTGTTATCATTCACGTCATTATTATGAATTCAATTGTTATCGCGAAATCGTTACTTACGATTAAATCGAGAAAACGTCCCAAAACACAATTACAACAACGTCACAACATTAAGCCATGACATCAAGTTCACAAGTCGTATCATGTTACAGTAAAACACACCTTTTATAAACAACTCAACAAAAAAACTAAAATCAACACAACATCCCATTACAACAACGCAACATCAAAACAACAACATCACAACAACATCAGCAACAACATCACATCAACAACAACTTAGCATCAACACAACAACACATGACAGCATCAACACAACATCAGCAACAACATCCGCACAACCTCTTCTATGACAGCACAGATGTTGCTTCTAATTCCCTATCACCTATCAGACACTTCTCTATCAAATTGATTTATATCTATTTTTAAACGCATGTGCACAGACACAACCGCGCACACATACACAAACACACACACACAGACGGACGGACACACGCACACAGACGGACAAACAGAGATGGACAAACACACACACACACACAAACGAAATTGTAAAATTGATTGTTCGTTTTAATTCACGCCACTTTTTGTATGTTTGCAAGAAAACACATTCATCACTTACGTATTTAATTACTCCACTTATTTATTCATTTATTTGCTGTTCGTATATTCATCCTACTCTTCATTAATCAACCTATTCGTTTTTACGTTCATTCATTCAATCATTCATTCACGCATTCATTCATTCATTCATTTATTTATTCGTTCGTTCGTTCATTCATTCATTCATTCCAATCGTTCCTTCGTTCATTTTCCCATGCATCAAGTTTCAAACAAATCGATTGTTTACTCATGCAGAGAGTTTGTTCTGCATTCAATTGATCAAAAACACGCGCGCGCGCGCACACACACACACACACATACATACACACACACATACCTACACACACACACACGTTTGCATTTGCACATAAAGTGGTACGCCAATTGCACATACAGTTATGAATTTTGCTTACTGAAAAAAATACCAAAAACTTAAAAGATAAATTATAAACAAAAAATATTAAATAGCCATATAAAGCTCAAACATATTTGATTAGTTATTTTAAATAAATAAGCAAATACACAACAAAACAAAACAACGAAAACATTTTTTTCAAGAATTTTTATTTCTTGATAAACCGCGCCCGACCGCACTTTTTATCTGAGGGAGCCTAATGGCTGAGACAACTTTTTACGTTTAAAGAGCACGTTTGAAACTTTCTCCGTTATTGATCTTGGCATTTTTGAAAACTTTTTATTCATTTTTTTCTCTTACCCCTAATATATTCATTAAAATTCTATAACTGATAAAAATTCTGGCAATACATCAACCATCTAACTATCGGAGCATCTTAATTACACATTAAAAAAAGAAAAAAGGCATGCATTCACACTCCAAACACACTCTTTTTTCCTCTCTCTCTCTATCATTCTCTCTTTCTATTTTTCTATCTCTTTTTCTCTTTCACACCCACAGACACGCACACACCCAGAAGACATATCGCGGTAAAATTATGAAATATAAAACTTCACAACTTCAAGCTCTTTACGGTCGGCACGCAATTGGAGGTCGCGTTGCAAAGAAACCTCACACGCAACGAAATCATTCAAAGCGCGTTTAGAGGCGTGAACTCACAATTAATTCATTCCGCTTTTAGCGTCTATCGATCAATTTTTCATCATCGTTATCACAACTTTTAGGCCTAGAACAGTCTTTTTTAATCGCTCAGTAGTATGCAATTCAGCAATTTAAACTCTTCATAATGGTCGTGTTTTTATGAAAATGAATGGCCCAGTTGACATTTGCAGTCTATTATCTAGAGATTTATAAATAATTCCACTATATATAATAAAAATTTAAAAAAATAAATAAAAATAAAATATGAATAAAAATAAAAAAATGAAAAAATAAATTTTTTTTTGCTGAATATATATATATATATATATATATATATATATATATATATATATAGATATCATGTGGATAGTATATTTTATATATCATGTGAATGGATATTATATCTTGTACATCCAGTGGATAATATATCTGACATATCCTACGGGTAACGTTGTTACTAGGAGAATAGCAAGCACTTGTACGTAAGTAAAAGCATTTAAGTAAAGAATTCAGATAAGCATGCTAGTATAAAAACATATTGAATTATTAAATGGAGCACATGGAATTATATTCTGTAAAGTGCTTAAGGAAGATAACATAAAAAAATCATGATAAAATAATATATGCCATAACAAAGATAACATCACATGCAAACACAAACACTCGTTGATGAATGTATGTGCGTGTGAGTGTTTCGAAATGTGTGAGGTGATATTATCACGGAACACGTACACATGAATGAACACGTACATATGAATCACATTAACATTCAACATGAGCTCTGCAAACTGTTGCACGAAAAAGGCAGTAAAACTGATTAACCCAACCACGTAAAAATTGAAAAAAAAATAGACAAAACAGCCATACAAACGTGCAAACATACAAAAAATAAACATAAAAATATACAAACAAACTCACAAATAAACAAACAAACAACCATACAAACACCCCTACAAACTAACATACCAATAACAATAACAGCCATACAAAACATTGCAAACTGCGATTTCTTCCCAGCTCCATTAAGAGCGTCAAATCGCCTTCCTGCTCACGGAAAACGAAGGAAGTGAATGTTTAAAAGTGAACTACACTTCAAAAACCTGTCATCACTTGATTGATGAATAACAAAAGCTCAAATTAGCTTACATACGTTTCTCTTCAAATCATCAAATACAGTTTATTTTATATTAATTTAATATTCCGGTTAACAAAAATTATGTCAAACAATTTAAGTTGGCCTAGACAAACGGTTTTATGATTAATCAGAAACCATCAGGTTTTTTGTTTTGTTTTTTGTTTTTGTTTTGTTTTAACCTAAGCAAAAACATAAAAATTAAGTTAATACATGAATTGAGAATTTAAGAATTTCAACAAACCAGCAAATTAACGCAATTTTTATTATTAAATTATTTCGATAATCACAATGAACCGCAAAAAGATTACAACTCATAAAACTGGACATCTCAGAAGCGCATAACTTTTTTAACGGAAAAATGCTGATCGAATAATGCATTTACTCCATATTTTTGCACTTTATCACTTGGTTTCTTTATCTCTCTCTCTCTTTCTCTTTCTCTCTCTCTCTTTCTCTCTCTCTCTCTCTACCTATTTTCTATTTATCTTTATCTTTCATCTATCTCTATCGTCTAACTTTACATTTCTCTCTTTGTCTCTTTCACTCTCTCTTTCAAAGCCTTTTTTCATTTTCTTCAAATCTCATAAATGATTATTATACAAAATAAATAATGTAATATAAATGAAAACAAACGCTCATGTAGGGCAACTATTTAAATCAATAATATTATTCAGAAATGGGCGAATAAAATTAATACCTCAATAAAGCGTGGCTCACGTAGGAAGGTTTGTAGGTAAGCACGTTGACGTAATAAAACACACCACAGCACACCATAACACACCACAACACACATCACACCACACAACAACACACCACACCACAACACACATCACACCACACAACACCACACTGAAACACGCTACGCTACACTGCGTATTGTAAGCGCTAGAAAATCTCAATTTAGATTTTTACATAAAACTTGAACTGAATTTAAATGGGTGAATAAATAATGATATGCTTGCCGTTGTGATGATGTCGTTGTAGTTGTCGTGGGCGGATGGAGAAGTGGGAGAGTGCAAAAATAAAATTTATAAGGGAAAATATATTTCTAGTGTGCTGATTAAAATGCGGTTTGACCCAGTGAATGAATGAATATTGCATCGCAAATTTAAAAAAGATTTTAAAAAGTTGCAAAATATTTGAAAAACGAAAACGAAGAAGAAATTTTTTTGTTGATAACTTAAAAATAAAGGCAACAAGATGAATGAATGTGTGTGAAATGCAATTAACATTGGCAGCTGAATCCAAAAAATTGAAGGAAGAAAAATTCATCAAAGCACGCAAACAACATCAACAATATTTATAACAACAACAACTGCATCAGCAGCAGTAGCAGCAACAACAACAGCAACAACTACAGCAACTACAGCAACAACAACAACAACTGCAGAAACAGCAGCAGCAACAACAACAACTGCAGCAACAACAGTATCAACAACAACAACACATTTTTTACATCAATACTCATGACATAAGCAACGTCCATCACAACAACAAAACTCTCACGCCAGCAGGATGGCATCGAAACACATCATAAATCATGAAAAACTACATCAAACAAACATGACGTCAGTAGAGAAACTACGTCATCATTGTTAGTAACGCAAAATATGACGTCACATACATTAACAAGCATAATCGATAAAAACGAGACAACAACAACAATAAAGATACTTTATAAAGATACTTAATAAATAAGACTACAGCAACAACAAACTAAAAAAGTTTAATAAACAATAGAACTAACTAAAACAGAAACCAAAGATACTCAATAAACATGACAACAACAAAAACCAGCCAAAGATGCTAAATAAACAAGAAAACAACAACAACAAACCAAAGTTACTTAATAAACAAGACAACAACAACAAAGTTTCATTTTTCTCAACGACCTTACAGAAACTGGAATCAACTTTCAATTTCTGAATAGGCAAAAAAAGTGATTGATGGACGAAACGATGCATGAATAAATAAATGAATGAATTGCCGAGAGATGAATGAATGAAAGAAAGTATGAAAAAAGAATAAACGAAAATTCACGAAAAACTGTAATTAGATAGAAATATGAATTTCATATGTGAACTAGTTGATTGATTATCACATTTATATTCGAATGGTGTTCGAAGCATTATTTGTTTTACAAAATGTCTAAAGCCATATAACAACAAAAAAATTATGGCATAATTTAATAGCCTGCTGTTGTTATTATTATTAATTGCAGTAAGTTTTATAATTACAAAATATGAGTTTGTCACCAAGAATTGATTTGTCTCCAAGAAATGTATTGACAGGAAAAAAAATGACAAAACCAACAAATTCGCCCTAATGAATTCTGATTAAATTATAAATTTGAACTAATTTGAAAGTTTTACTCATTAAATAATATAAAAACAAAATGTCTCTAAATCGAAGTACTTGCAATTTTGGAGGCCCAAGGTACATTTTACGAATTATAAACTTATTATAAACAGTTGTTGGTACGCATAAAACTCATTGTTCTCGATAGAAAAAAGTAAGTTTTTTTTTTATAACAAATGGCCACCCACCTCCAAAGTTTTTAACTCTCTTTCTAAAGTCGTTTGTTTTTGTTTAGTTTTACCAGTCGTTGCAGAAAATATTTGAAATATTTTTTAATGTAAATAATATTAAAGGTTAAGTTTGATTTTTGAAGATGGTTTATCCATCGGCCACTACTTCTTCGAGTATTGTTTTTTAATACTTTATAAAGTGAACATTGAATATCATCCTTCCATCATCTTCGCTGCTGAAACCAACATCATATTGTAATCATTTTATCATCTCCGTGATCTCTGCTACCTCTGCTATCGACTTTGTCAGCGTCTTCAACGATATCACAAACCAAATCATCATTTCATCCTATAAGTAACATCATCCTATTGCTTAGTGATCATTCACTAGAGATACAATCACACCGATGTATTCATAATTAAACTTATCTTCTCTCTCTCTCTCTCTCTCTCTCTCTCTCTCTCTCTCCTGCTAAATGTGTGATGTTCTCAAAATGTTCAGCCAGCCAACAGCAAGGTGAACATCTCTCATTCTCATCATTCTCCTCACCAGGCAAATCTAACGACAGTGAATTTTGTTTGAGGCACATCGATGCTTTTGCATTTAACAGCCATTTGGTGGTCATTGTGTAACATCGAACACCAACTGATACTCTTTACTGGACAACTACACTTTTGTTATCCTCATTTTCGCCTTTCAGCTCTATTACAACTTAATTTAATATATTTACACTCAGTTACACGAAAAACTTCGTTCAATGAAATGCAACTCACCTACCTATCAGGCATCACGTTCCTATTAACCACCAATTCTATTATGTCAAAAATCATTGTACATCAAAAAAATTAAAATGTGTGTGTGTGTTGTGTATGTATTTGTATAAAGATGGGTACGCGCGCGTGTGTGTGTGTGTGTGCGCGCGCGCGCGCGTACTTGTGAGTATGTGCGTGTAAAATTCAATTACAAATTTTCTGTTTGCAATATCGAAAAGTGCTTCCAACAATTACTCTGCCAGGTCACACACACACACACACATTCCCAATAATTCGTTTGGCCTATCTCCAAGCAATTTATATTCCTTTATTTCATGGTCGTGTTTGAAATTTTTTTTTGTAAATGTTTCAGATATTTGTTTAATATTATTATATTAAATAATTTTTTTTACAATTAATATTAACTTGGCTGTCTATAAATTCACTGGATCAAATAAAGAAGGAGGCCAACACAAGCAAAGCTGTTGCAAAAACGCTGAAACTATTTTAATGGAAAAAAATCAAGTTATTTTATTCACACCAAAAATACGACAGGTGAAATTAAAATACACAAAAAAAAAAATCTCACATAAACTCAAAATCAAAAGAAGGTTATTACAGAGAAGTAATTTGACGTGTGGAGGAGCGAGTGCTGAACTAAATTGGGCTGACGTGCCACATATTAAATAGCACTATCCAATATAAACAATGCATCGAGGTAATTGAATATTTGTAATCACGGAATGTATTCATAACATGTGGGTATCAGGTGTAGGTGTATGTATGTATGTATGTATGTATGTATGTATGTATGTATGTATGCATGTATGTATGTATGTATGTATGTATGTATGTATGTATGTATGTATGTATGTATGTATGTATGTATGTATGTATGTATGTATGTATGTATGTATGTATGTATGTATATATGTTTGTGTGTGGGTGTTTGAAAGTGAGCGAGTCAGTGTTTGTGTTATTGTTTCTTGTTTCTACTTAGGAGTGTTCATTAGCGCGTTCGTCTGAATGTGTATATT
>NW_008703782.1:3735975-3764119 GCF_000326865.2 Helobdella robusta
GACGGCGGTGATGATGGTGAAGATAATGATGGTAAATTACTACTGCCGTGACGAGAAAAAAACAATGATATCGAGAATGAAAATTGTGTGTCATGGTAATTGTGATGATAATATCGAGTGATGATGTATCATGATAATGACGATGATACTATCGAATGATGATGTATCATGATAATGACGATGATACTATCGAATGATTATGTATCATGATAATGACGATGATACTATCAAATGATTATGTATCATGATAATGACGATGATACTATCGAATGATGATGTATCATGATAATGACGATGATACTATCGAACGATGATGTATCATGATAATGACGATGATACTATCGAATGATTATGTATCATGATAATGACGATGATACTATCAAATGATTATGTATCATGATAATGACGATGATACTATCGAATGATGATGTATCATGATAATGACGATGATACTATCAAATGATTATGTATCATGATAATGACGATGATACTATCGAATGATGATGTATCATGATAATGACGATGATACTATCGAACGATGATGTATCATGATAATGACGATGATACTATCGAATGATGATGTATCATGATAATGACGATGATACTATCAAATGATTATGTATCATGATAATGACGATGATACTATCGAATGATGATGTATCATGATAATGACGATGATACTATCGAATGATGATGTATCATGATAATGGTGATGATACTATCGAATGATGAAAATGGAAACAATCATAGCAGAAGTAACGTCGCTAAAAACTTTCCAAAACTTTAATTAGAAAATGGAATCAAACACCGATCATAATGAAATCAGCATGGAGAATTGTAATGACAGATTTTTGTTAATGATTAAAATGATAACGAGGATAACAGCAGGCAGACGTGAATGAATTCTGCGCGCCAAACACCATTGCACCCCCGTCGTTTTCTTTTACTGCCTCACAATGAACGCTTCATTAAAAACAATTAGGCTCTAGAACGACTGTGTAATAGCTGGAATGGTTGGTATTACCATTACCATCTACGTTAATGTCATTTTTATTTTTTGTTAATGTGTTGATTGGTTTGCTGTTGTTGTTGTTGTTGTTATTAACGTTGTTATTAATAATGTTTCCATAATGTTAACATTAATAATGTTGTTGTTGTTGTAATTAATGTTAATTAATAATGTCTCCGATGTTGCTATGGTATTTCGTTCTTAATTTATTTTGTCATTGTTAACATGAGCATCATCATCATAATCGTCATCTTCATCGTCTGAATCATCATTATCATCATCATCTTCGTCGTCTGAATCATCATTATCATCATCATCTTCGTCGTCTGAATCATCGTTATCAGTTAAATATCTCATTTAGAGATCTCTCAACACACTGGAAATATGTTCACCACACAAGCGCCTAGAAAGTTTTGATAATGCAAAAATAATAATGAAAAAGATTATAATTTATTATAAAAATAATAATAATAAGAAGAAGAATAAGGAACAAAACAATAATAATAATAATAATGATAAATAATATTAATATTATTAATAATAATAAAAATAATATTCTCTCATCATCATATGGTCCTGCTGTGTTATCACCAACAATGTTTCATCTCATTCAGCGCTATTGTCTTCTTCCCCACTTTGATCTGCAGACCCTTCGTTTAAGATAGCTAAGGCGTTGATGAAATTATCTCTTCAATATTTTCCTATTGTCAAATTTTTTTTTTTTTGTTCTCTATGGAGTTTTTTTTTCGTGGAGAAGTTTGTTAAATTTTTTATTAAAGGTTCATTAAATGTATTATTGTTAACAACAATAATAATACTAAAATTTAAATTTTTAGATTTTGTTAAAAAAAATCACCATTAAATTTACAACTAACTATTCATAATTCTATCACAAATAACAATTTTCCATAATTTTTTATGAATATAATTTTTAAAATGAACACACCACCAAGAAATGCAAATAGTTCGACATCTGTTTGTTAGATAATACTACAACAACGACAAACAACTTCGCATGTATCAAATTCATTTTTTGATCAATATCGCCCAGCCGCAAACAAGATGTGCTGAAACTCAAATTACATCACCATAACATTAAATTACTACATCAAAATAACATAAAGTTACTACATCACAATAACATAAAGTTACTACATCACAATAACATTAAGTTACTACATCACAGTTACATCATCATGACATTAAATAACATCCTTGTGACATCAAATTACATAACATTACAACACCTCCTAACATTAAATTGTCACAGCACCTCCTGACATTACATTAAAAACGTCATCACGTCATTAAATTACATTTTTCAGAGCTTTAAACTGCATCAGTAAGACATTAGATGACATTAAGTTACATTAGGTTACATTAAATTACATCAACCAAACATTAAATTTTATCAATTTTAACATTAAACTCTATCGTCATAGCCACACATTGTTTTTCATGGTGAAATAAAACTACTTTAAAAAATATACCATAACATTTTATCGGTAAAAATTCTTTAAAAATTTTTTATACAATAACGCAAAAGTTATAAATTTTTCACAAAATATTTTTGATGAATAATAAGAAATATAATTGAAACATAATAACATTATAAATAAATTAATTAATAAAATTAAATAAATATAACTCGAAATATTTTCAAGAAATTAATAATAATCAATTAAAGAACTACAAATTAGCATTGATATAGAAAATCGCTGTAAAACTGATAAACAATATTATTACAGTACTATTAAAAATTCAATGAAACTATTTCAACACAACACTACACTAAAACACTATAACATATCCAACCCCAAAACGCTGCATAAAAATATAGCGCTAGATAATTTCATTAATATCTTATTACGTCACTATGACGTCACGTTGCTTGATAGAAGCATTTCAGCGCTTTATTATACAACATATAACTCCATATAATTTATAATAATGGGTTACTTGCATTAACGCTCACCATCATCACCATCCCCACCACCATCATCATCACCATCATCATCATCACCACCATCATCATCATCACCACCATCATCATCATCACCATCGTCATCTTTAACTTTCATTATCATTATAATTATTGTCTACACAATCGTCATCAATAACATTGTCAGCAGAATCATTTTCACCATCATCATGATCGTTAATGACGTAATCATCATAATCAACGAAATCATTTTCATCATCAATTACATCACTATCATCATCATTATAAGCCACAATAACATCATTATTAACATCACCATTACCAAGAACATCATCATCATCGTCGTCGTCGTCATCATTATCATCATCATCGTCAGCGGCATCATCATCATTATCATTCTCTTCTCACATTACATAATTATAAGAACCTTGCAGCTAGCATAACATCCAGCATCAACCTACCTACTTCTTTATAAGTCAATATTCAGTTACCAATTATGAAACTCATATCATCACCATCTTCATCATCGTCCTCATCTCCATCATCTCCATCGTCGTCATCATCTTTCTCACAATCATCATCCTCATCATCTTTATCCAGTCATCATGATACCAGTTTGTTGCCAAAAATTTCCAATTTAGTAAAATTTACCTTGTGTGTGTTTGTTTTTTTTTCTTTCCAAACGAACGATACTAGTATATGCGTGTGTTTGAGTGTGTGTGTCTGTTTGTGTGTGTGTGTTTGAGTATGTGTGTGTGCGTGTGTGTGTGTTTGAGTATGTGTGTGTGCGTGTGTGTGTGTTTGTGTAACAAATAAATTGATGTAATCCAGCATTAACGTTAATAAATATGCGTTCGTTGTTCATACAGTAATCTTACATTGAGTATGAATATGAAAATGTAAGTCACAAGAAGTTAGCTACAATTTTAAAGTTAGTTAGTTACAATTTTCGATGAATTGTTTTTTAACAAGACCGATTCAGAAATTATACAGAGATCCGAGTGTGAATGTGCAGTGCATGCATATATAAGAATCTATGAGCCGTGCGACGAGTCGGGTACATGAAGATAAATGCATGGGACAGGTGTATATGGAGACGTATGTGCAGAGTCAGATGGATGTGTACACGTATGATTGTGATGTACGGACACGCTAATGTACTGCAAATGAATTGATGTGTGTGTGTGCGTGTGAGTGTGCATGTGTGTGTGTGTGTGTGTGTGTGTGTGTGTGTGTGTGTGTGTGTGTGTGTGTGTGTGTGTGTATGGCATCAGAAAAGGTTTACATAAAGACAACATGTTTTCATTTGAAACGTAAGATGTTGAAAACAAAATGTTCATCAATTGTATCATGTTGCAAAAGTATCAAAAAGTAGCTAAGTAACTTAAATGTCGTTAATCCGATGAGACGGTAGATTAGAGTACATGTGAGTTGCACTTGAACCTACCTAGTGCACTACTTATTATTCTATAGTTCTTGCTCGAGTTTGTTTTCCATTGTATCTCAATTAGGCTTCTCTCTACATAAATTACAAGTTTTTATAGAATAAAGGAACTTGAAGTTTGAAATGAAATATATAATTAAGAATTTTTGTGAAACAAATTTTGTGAAACTTACAATTTCATTTTTTCAAATTTTATTGTTAAAATGCTACAAAGTTAAACTATTAATATGATTCATGCAGAAAAACTAAATAAAAATTGGGAAAATTTCAATATAAAGTTTCCGATGTTTAAATTAAAATCACAAAATATGTTCAACAGATGTTTAGAAATTCTCATTTCTTTATATTGAAGCATCAATTTGTTTACACAGGTTCAACCGCAAACATAATTTCAGATGGTTGAAAAACAAAGTGCATTTGTTTAATTACAAGTTTTATTCATGGATATATACAAAAGATGCACATAACACACTGCACACAAAACATGCAACAGCCTGCTACAAAGAGGTTGGCTCTTTGAAGCTTCGCTCATTAGTGGTGAACAGAAAAATAGGTCAACCCATACAAAACATACAAAAACTTACAAAACTACAGAGAAAACAAACACACAAATAAGATTAGAAGCCCACAAATGCGGCACACAGGCACGCATGCATTCGAAGCTAGCCAACAAATTAACTGTGGAATTCTTTTAATGCAGATTTGCTTTGATCATGGAAGCCATCGCGGACCCTTAACTGCACAGGAGCAAACACGTGCATACATACACACAAATACATGTATAAACATGCTCACATGCACATGTATGTACATGCACATACATACACGCGCATACTTAGGCATACATGAATAAATTCGTGCGACTATAAAGAAGCCCACAAACATCTTCAAACACGATATTTCATTAGAAACTTTGTAAGTACGTGAACAAACAAACAATCCAGTATGTGTGTGCGTGTGCACGTGTCCTTGAAAGAAACAAAAAAATGTCAAACAAATCACACGAGAAATACATTAGAAAAAGGGCAAAATTGACATTTGCACTGAAGACAAAAATTTAAACAACAACCATTTCAATCCGAAACTTTAAAAAAATTTTTGGTCGGAGTTGTTTTTTAAACTTCATTAAAAACCCGTGTAGCGCTGAGATTGAATGGAAATAAATTTCTTGAATGAATGAATAAAGTCGGTGTCGATATTTTAATGCTTGCTTCACGTTTGATTGAAATTCTGGACATTTGAAATGATAAGATGTACTGCTAAAAAGGTGAATCGTCGGCATGCAAAATAAAATATACAACTAACCATAAAGGGACATACAAACTTGCAAACAAAAAAGATTAGTGGTAGATGAATAAAAAAATATATAAAAATGTACATACAAAGTGAAATGGCATTGACGAACAAACAAAAGAACGAACGAACGAACGATAAACAAACAAACAAAAACAAACAAATAAAAATTTGTCAGCAACCTGGCAAACAAACATTTACTCAAGTACTCTCATCACTGATTATACACAACTACACAATTATATAAAATTCAATCCAACTAATTAACGAAATAACTTTACCAGTACAACCACTAATTAACGCAACAAGATGAATGAATGTCCAACTTCAACAAAGACCCGCAACATTTTAGATACAATCATTTTAGATAAAATCATTTCAAGATACAATCATTTTAGATACAATTGCATGTATCTACAATCATTTTAGAAACAATCATTTTAGATACAGTCTAGCATGTTGTTATTATTGTCTCAAAAGGAAATCTCATCATGTTTTATTAGAATCTAATCTACGGACAATGCCAATATAATTTGATTCTTGACAGAAGAAGCACATGTTGAAGAGTTTTATACCAGCATTTTAATGAGAAAATTAATATTCAACAACAACAATAACAACAACATCAGCATAATTTAACAATATAACAACATAAACAAAAACAACTCACAAGCACCGAGAAACCATCAACACTATAGTAAAAATACAAAACAACAACACCCAAAATGACAATAAACAATCACAGACAAACAAAAACACAACCACTACAACTACAAACAGCAACACAACTACAGCAACACATATTCAAAGAAAGAGCAAATAGTGGAGAGAAGAAACATTGTAAAGATGACCAGCCTCCCATCAATCAATCATTAAAATGTGAAAGCTTATTAACCCTCATATATCATGTCTTCCCGGATCCAATCTGCGATAGCAACAACCACATCAAATAACAGATCAATCTATGATGGATTGACATACTGATTTCAATCGATAATAATTAATCAATCAATCGGTTAATTAATCAATCAAACTAGTCAATCAATCAATTAACCGGTTAATTAATTAATCACACCAACACTCTTCTTGAAAATTATTCAACCATTTAGTTTGATAACTTTTTTAAAAATAAATGTCCAATCAATTGACTTTCCACAATCCACATAGAGAATCAATAATTCAAAGTTTATTAAACAAATTTAATTAATTAGCAGAAATTATATACATATTTACTCAATTGGTCATTCGAACACTTAACTGTATAGTTATTTAAGTAATCAGTTAGTTGAATAACTAATCATAGAGTTAAGATAATTCTTCCACAAGTCTTCATCCAACCAGCCTAATGAGATCTGCACAAATTGGTTCAAAATTTGATCTTGAAACATGAAAGGAAAAGAAAAAAAAGAACGCAGCTTAATAAACAATCAAAAGATCATGAAGAAAACAATGAAAGAAATAAATAAGCAGATAAACAAAAGATCATAAAGAAAACATTGAAAGAAATAAATAAGCAGATAAACAAAAGATCATAAAGAGAGTAATGAATCATCAAGCGGCGGGAAAAAATAATTCAAAAATAAAACAGAAACAAAAAAACCGCCAAAAAGATTTTAGTTTTCATAACAAAGAATCATAACATAACATAGTGTAACCTAACGTAACATGATGTAATCGGTTAGTAAGTCACACACACACACACACACACACACGCACGAATCTTATTTATAATATTACATTCTCTCAAACATCAATCAGACAAGAAAATAATGACAAAATTTATAAAAAGAATTATAATAATAATAAAATAATAATAATAATAAATATTAATAGTAAAAATAATAGTAATAATAATAATAATAATAGAGCATAACACCAACCAAAATATTAATTAAATAGTGAAGTTGATCAGAGAAAAATTAATCAACAGAGGCTGCCAATGATGATCTTGTTACTGCAGATGTTGTTGTTGATGTTGTTGTTGTTGTTGATGTTGTTGTTGATGATGATGTTGTTGATGACGATAATGACGATGATGATGATTATAATGATGATGATGATGTTGGTGATAACTTTGTTGTAGCTGAATATCTAATTAACCCAAATTAATTGTTGGTTTAATTAAGCCAATTAACTAGAGCCTATTAACATGAAAAGAGCATCAAATTTTGTGTGCGTGTGTGTGTGTGTGCATGCGCGTGTGTGTGTTAGTGTGTGTGTGTGTATGTGTGTGTGTGTGTAGAAAGAAATAAGTTCAACACAGTTCATATAGTTTCTTGAATATAACAAAATTGTATTAGATTATTATATTACATTTTAAAAATATGTATTTATATGTGTGTTTGTTTGTTTGTATATATATTTATCGGTGTGAAAGTGTATGTAATGTGTGCGTGCGTGTATGTATGTGAGTGTGTGCGTGTCTGTGTGAGTGTGTGGAAGTTTTTGAAGAGGTTTTCATCTCACAAATAAGACTAGAACTAAGAAAACATCAGAGAGACAATTGCATGAAAAAGAAACGAACTGTTTTCTTTTGAAGTTTAGTTTTATAATATTTACATAAACGCAACAACAACAACATGGAACAATCCAGTAGTATCAAAAGATACAAACATAAATAAAAATAAACGACCTACAATTCATGAAATCTTGAGTCATGTTAAACGACATACAATCTTTATCAGCGACAACTTATCAACATATCGTTTCAGAACAACCGTAACAATTCGCTACAACACACACGCACGCACACACGCACAGACTTACCCACTCATCCACACACAAACAACACACACACACACACACACACACACACACTACAACACAACAATACACACACGAAACACAACACACATAACTAAACATTACACTTAGGCAAGTGTTTCAATCAATGGTTAAAACAACAGAGAAATAGATCCACTGAATCTGAAGCAACCCCGTATTTGGCTCTAAGCATGAAGAACTTACTGCTGTTAAATATGCCTCTGAATGAAACAACTACAAAACAACAACAACATCATCAACAACCACATCATCATCATCAACAACAACAACAATATCAGTCGAGAATAATAATTATTATTATGAATGTAATTATAAGATAAATAAAAACACATTTTCCTTAATTAGGAAAGTAACAGGGCATAAAAATATAACGCAACCATAAAATTGTCTGCATGTTTGTTTTACCATTTTGTGCTTGTGCGTGTGTGTGTGTGTGAGTATATGTATGCGTGTGTGTGTATATGTGTGTAGGTGTGTGTGTATATATATGTATATATATATATATATATATATATATATGTGTGTGTGTGTGTGTGTGTGTGTGTTGTTACTTATGCTGCATGTTGTGTAAATTCAAAAACTATGTTTATTATATATTCTCGCAGATGAGAATCGTAGTGCAGCATGCTTAGCTTATAATCTCTCTCACTCTCTCTTTCTCTCCATCTCTTTCTTTCTGTGTGTGTGTGTATGTGTGTAAGTTTTTATCCAAATGCAAACATCAATACACTAAGACCCAAACGTCAGAATGCGTCTTAATTCTTAATTTAATAACGTGTGCAATGTATCATTCACGTTGCAACACGCCTGGATAGTGAAGAAACCAACTAGAAAGGAGTTATTCGGGTGAACGATTTTTTAGACATTATGAGAGTGAAAATCATGTTTTTGTTTTTCTGTTACTGACCAGCCGGGAAAAAAATTATTTTAGTTTGTGTCATCACCGAACCGATCTAGAAAAAATGTTGGAATCTTTTAAAAATTGTATTAATTCTGCCAGGAGATATGGAACGCCACTGGTTACAGTTGGTTTATTTTGGTTGTTAGCGCACCTAACAACACGGGGTAAACAATATATTTTTACTAAAGCTAACACTGAGAAAGAAAAAAACAATTCGCCGATCGAAACTTTTTTATAAAAATACTTTTTAAAATATGTGGCAAAAATGGTAAATCATAAAGAGGCATTTGACGCTATTTCCATAGCATCTATGGCATTGTTGTCAAAGCATGAAATTTCAAAATATAAAAAAAAACAGTTTTTTTCAAATCAAGAAAATATTTTTAAATGATTTTTTTCATCTAAAATGATTTTCAGAGATGCACATTCTATGACAATAATAACACAATAATTTAATTTTGATTTCGTGTTAACAATTATTTTTATAAAAAGATCAGATTTTCTTTACGAAGGTCAGCCAACAATAAATCTTTAAAAAAAATTTATTGATATCATGGCGCGATGTCTTAACGGTAGAGCGGCTGGCTATACTACTACAGTGACCAGTATCGACTGCAAAGTGATCCCGGCTATCGCATGCAATGTGTGTGATGCGCTGTTTCACATGTGGTTACATGCACAGCTTGTTGGTGATATTTCTTGAAAATAAATATTAAAGAAAGAACTCTAAAAAACAAGTTAATAATCATAAATAAAGTTAGTATCAATGATGACAGAAATATTAATTATATAGGATTTGACTTTGAGTTGGTGGCTAATGAATTGTATATACATTACGGAAGACGATTTTTGGGAGGTATAAACATTAATTGGTTCCTAGATAAACTAAAACCATGCAATCGAGACTTTATGAAAATAAATTCACCAAACTTTTTTAAAATCAGAAATTTTAACCATCGAAAACAATATTTTGAAAAATTTGCCGTTGTTTCTTTTTAAATTTTTCTAAACAAACATTGTTCTTCTTTTGTTCACTGTTCATTCTCTAATTAAAAATGAAATTTGAAGACTTAAAAATCTGCACTTAAATTTTTGTTGCACAGTTTTGTTGATTCAATAAAGAAACGAACTGAAAATTGCAAAACTGAAAAAAATTTATTTTTTTTATTTTTTCCTTGCGTAGAGTAGGAAATAAGAGAATGTGAAGAAAGGCCATTTGAAACAAAAAACCACCGATCCTAGCAGAACATTCAAAAAGTTGGCACTTCAGGTGCACCGTGCTAGACTGCAGAGACTAAAAAACCATTTAAAATATTTTTCCATTCAATTATCCCACTCAAATAGAAAGACATTTTCTTTACATTTTTGGAAAGTTTCCAAGAAATACAACACTTAATAAAAATATCATGTAACATTCATTCCTCTACTAAAAAAAACAACATCTCTATCCATATCCAATGCACATCAAATCCTCATAACAAATAAATAAAAAGTAGAATGAACATAACTGACATAAAACAATTTTTCGCCTGCAGTTACAAAGTTCGGATTACGTAAGGAGAAACTTATTTGCATGCTGCCATACAAAATATTATTTAGATGCCCATGAACAAAAGCATGCATCATATGACACTCACATCTATATCCTTAGAGAAGAACATTCATTCGTCCATTCATTCATTAATTCATTCATTTAACCAGCTAATCATTCATTCATTTACACGTTCATTTATTTATTTAATTATTGATTTATTGATTGATTGATTCATTCATTCATTGGTTTGGTCGTTCGTTGGTTCGTTGGTTCGTTCGTTGGTTCGTTCGTTCGTTCAATCGTTCGTTTGTTTATTGATTCAATTATTATTATCTATTTTTCATTAATGTTAATTAATTTTTTTTCATTCAAACTATAATAAAGTTAAAAAAAAACTTTTAGACGAAAACAATCCAATAAACAAGTGATAAATCAATTCAGATGAACAAATTTACTCAATTAATTATTACTAATCATATTTATCAGTCATTTTATTTAACATTCATAGGTTTTAATAAATACTAAAAAGCATTCATTAACAAGTAAAGGAAAATAAATAGAGAAATATATGAATGAGAAGAATATCTGACTTAAATCCTATCAGATTCAGAAGAGGAGTTTAATAATAACAATTGGAGAGCGCTCGAGATAAGAGGCAGATGTTGTTTTCCTTACACGCATGCACACACATGCATCACGCACGTGATGACTTCTTAATATTTATCCACATCACATCACATACACCTACATCTGTGCACAAACAATGGCTGTGTATGTACAACATATGCATGCACACACACGCATACATACACTCGGTCGAGTGTGTATATAAACATAAACACGTAAACATAATTTCACAAATGAACATTAGTGTAAACGTACGCATAAATATGACAGTCTTGCGTGAATTCTACAAAATTGTCATACAATACTGTATAAAATGTGGTCTCCTTCCAACATAATTATAACAGTGTACACAAGCACAACAGACACGCACGTACACACACACACACACACAGATATGTACACACACACACACACACACAGATATATATATATATACACACACACATATATATGTACACACACACACACACACACACACACACACACACACAGATATGTACACACACACACAACACAACACAAGCAGTTCATTGAGTAGCACGTGTTCGTACGCGGTAGAGGAGCGTAGGTTTCCATTTAGAGTGGAAGCAGAAGCAATAAAACCTGATGTACAGAGATGACAGATGCCTATTTAAACTTTAATGAACAAATTGCTTGTTGTACGTACTCACTCCCATGTAAATAAAAAAAAATTGAAAACTAGAATTCACATGGTGTGGTGTGATATTCATATATGGATAAATATTTTCATACCAACGCATCATTTTGCGCTTAACTTGTGTGTGCGTGTAAACGCTTATTTTTACGTGCGTGTGCGTGTGTGTGTGTGCATGGGTGTGTTTGTGTGTGTCAGCATGGATGTGTGTGTGCATGTGTGTGAATGCATGAATGTGTGCGTTTTTCGAAGCTTCAGTCTAGGAAAGGTCGTGATATATTTGAAAATACTTTTACATATTTGGCCCGGAAGGCTTTCAATTTATCATTGTTTGTTGCCTGGAAGACTGCTGGAGTTGTTGATGTCTTTTTTAAATGTCTTAATGTCGTTGATGTCATCCAGTTGGTGCGATGTTGTTTTTAATGTAACTGGTGTGGTTATGTTGATGTTTATAAGGATGCTGTTGTGGTTGTTTATGTTCTTGGGCTTTTTGAAGAATATGTTGATGTTGTTATGACAATATGGTCCCGTGCCTCGAATGAATGTTATGGATTTTGGAAGAATTGTTTGATGTATATAAATGTAAGTAAATAACATGAAATAGTTTTAAGAAGTGTATATTTTCATCAAACTTTGTTGCTAGAAACTCAAACATTTGAAACAAAGATCTGCAACATACTGCTTGTTAAACATAACTGAATTTCATCATAATTACTGAAATGATATTGAACAACCCAACCAGCAACCACAGAGATACATACATGTGATGTAATGTATAATGAACTACAGAAGGAACAAAACAAATTACACAATCAAGTTGCTAACGTAACTTTTGAAAAAATTTTTTGGAGTAAGTTAGCCTGTTATTAAGCGTTATCTTGATGTATAAACATATTTTGAAGTATTCTATCTTTGATACAAACCTTTCAAAGATACTTTTTTAATTTTAAGTTCATAAGTTTCATAATAATTTAGATACAAAACAGATTGTATATATTAACACTCATGGAGTATTTTTTACGTAATGCGTGTGATGTGAGTCATGGCTCTGTTTGAAATGCGTGCATTGAAAAATTACACTGACACATGCAAACAACTTTTTCTCACAAATGAATGAATAAATCAGAGGATCTAGATAAATGAATATTAATGCGCTGTGATTGTGCGCGCCAATATACAAACGTGTATATTTGTACAACAAGTTATACATATACACGCATACAAAACTGTGTGCATACTCGAATACCTACATGAAATTGCATTTAAATACGTATTGTGGCGTACGTACTGGCATACATACATTGTTAGGTACGTACAACACATGCATTCGATGGTTTATTTGTTACAATTTGAACAAAGTCCAGAGAGAATATTTTTTACTTCATTCACATTCTGCTGAGTGCATATTTGTTCTAACAAATCAGCCGACGAACAAACAGACGAGCAAACAGACAGACCGAGAAACAGACAAACAGACAAACAAACAAACAAGTTTATAAAACGTTCACAACTGTAGAGGAAAACAAACAAACGAATAACGAACCACAAACAAAAAGAAATACAGACAAAGTTTCTCTGTGTGTTAAACAGAACTTCGATTAAAACTCCATCATCTTCTTCTTTATTATTATCAAGGAAGTGAGGAATAATTTATGAAGCAAACACACACGCATACTTATACGCACACACATATATACGCATATATACATACACACATGCATAAACACACTTGCACTTGCAATTTTTAGAAACGATAAAAAAATTTCAACTCGAACCTGATAACAAAGCTTTGATGGATTTATTGTTTATTTATATGCCTTCTCTCGGTGGATCTCACGAATTTGTTGGCTTTTAAATGCAGTGAAGAAAAACAGAATGTTCAGTTCATCTTTCATTTACGTTCGTTCGTTTTTTCGTTTGCTCGTTCGTTCGTATCAGTTGCTATCAAATATCACGGGGAAAGTTTTTGTTTGATGTGGCATGTGAACTTATGAAAATGTTTTACGTGCGCCTTCCTTTGTCTCTTCCGACCAGCCAGCCGAACAACAACAACTACAGATAAATCGGATTAGAAATATTAATTCTCTCCATCACAATTGCCTACAGCCACACACACACACACACACACACACACACACACACACACACACACACACAAACAAACAAACAAACAAACATACGCGAACAAACAAAAATAGATATAAGTGAAAAACTGATACAGATGAGGCTTAAGATGCACTTGATATATATCCTTAGTAGTAATAAAAAGGACAAGCCAGCCAGCCAGCACATCTTAACCTACTTGTGTCAACCCGATCGCAAACAATTCGTTCGTTCAATTATTTATTTAGTCATTCATTCACTCATTCGTTCACTCATTCGTTCACTCATTCATTCACTCATTCATTCACTCATTTATTCACTCATTCATTCTCTCATTCATTCACTCAAACATTCACTTTTATGTATCAGTCAATCGTTATTAAACTTATATATCAATGATACAACTATGAATTATTGTTAACAATTATTGAATTATTATGTTTATTGCCGTTCGCTTCTAGCATTGCTAGTGTGGTAAAGATTAGCACAAATGAGCTTAAGCAGTATTTTTAGATAAATAGAATGTTGGATAGATGTAGATATAATAGATATAATATAATAGATATCATGTATTTTCTACTTTTTCCCATTCAAGCATTCACATTTAGTAAATGCTAATAAGGAGATACATTGTTATTTAGCCTATCTACGTAGCGAACGAACAAACGAATGAACGAACGAACCAACCAACCAACCAACCAACTAGCCAGCCAGCTAGCCAGCCTGCCAGCCAGCCAACCCACCAACCAACCAGCCAACCAACAAACAAACCAACCAACTTTCATAAACACTATTCATACAGCAATACACAGCACATTTTTGGGATAATTATAACATCGGTTGTACCGCATAGTCATTCCAGTAATGGATGTTTGCGTTTTTTTCAGATGATTGTTTCGCTGTGTCGTGTGTTATAGCTCGGCGTTTTTTCTGTAATTATTTTTACCTAAAACAAAATTATTATTATTACCGTTATTATTGTTTATTGTAGTAGTATTAGTGGTAGTAGTAGTGGTAGTAGTAGTAGTAGTAGAGTAGTAGTAGTAGTGGTAGCAGCAGCAGTAGTAGTAGATGTTGTTGTTGTAGCAAGGATAGTAGTAAAACTAGAAGCTGCAGTAGTTGTGTTATTATTATTAATAAGATCATCTTTATCTATCATTCAATCAAAAAACTTAACGTCAAACAAATTAACATGACGAAATCACACACAAGTAAACATTTCTATCGGGTTGCACGCTGTGTGCTAGAGAATCTTAAACAAAGTTAATAGCAGATGTGAAACAGTGTAACAAACACAAGCAGGTTAATTAGTTTAGTACCTAGGTAAGGTATGGTGTGTTTGAATCATATGATGGTGGGTGATTAAAAATATCTACCTCTTATAACCATAAGGAAATTACATAGTTACACAAATTAACTTGGCTACATTAAATGTAGGAACGAACGAACGAACGAACGAACGAACGAATAACCAACAACAAAAACAACAACCAGCAACAAAATCAACTATAACATCAACAACAGCAACAACAACAACAACACCCCGACAGATTATCATTCACAAAATTTAAAGAAAACTCCGACATTAGCAACGGAATGTCAAGAAACTTGGTAGATAAGAAGAATAAATGATGGCTATGTTGTATAATATTATTGTTATTACTACTACAACTGCATATAATAATAAAAATAATTATTATAAATAAAATTAATTTTGTTTGTTAACATTATTATGAAAAACTAGATAGGGATAATTATAGTTTTAACTATTAGACTTCTTAGTTTTAAGACCACTCGAATTAATTACACAAATTAAATTTTTACATTTCAAAAACAGCTGCCTAGTGAAACCAAATCATATCCTTTTATTACAAACCTCTTAGCAACTTAAACTTATCACATCTTATTACATTTACCCTCTACCAAAACATAGAAAACAATATAAACATTGCAAAAAACATTGTAAAGACAAAAACAAACATAAACATTGTAAAGACATAAACAACACAAACATTACAGCAACATTGTAAAGACATAAACAACACAAACATTACAGCAACATTGTAAAGACATAAACAAACACAAACATTATAGCAACATTGTAAAGACATAAACAACACAAACATTACAGCAACATTGTAAAGACATAAACAAACACAAACATTACAGCAACATTGTAAAGACATAAACAACACAAACATTACAGCAACATTGTAAAGACATAAACAACACAAACATTACAGCAACATCGTAATCGATATAAACAGCCAAAATTAAGCTAACTGAATCACTTGACTATGAGACAACAATTACCGCTTCACTCAAACTTCGCAATACCCAATTTGAGAGTTAAACAAAACATCGAAATCCAAACACAGCAACAGCACACATCTTAATTCTTAACCAAGAACGAAGCGATATTTTACATTGAACAGTAAGTAAGTTGACAGGCACTGTAGTGTCTGATTATTATTATTGTAGTTATTATTGTTGTTCATGTCGTTGTTGTTATTATCGTTGCTATTAGTGCCTGATTATTATTATTGTTGTTGTTATTGATGTCGTTGTTGTTATTGTAGTTGTTATTAATGTTGTTGTTGCTGCTGTTGTTTTGATGTTGTTGTTGCTGCTGATGTTTTGATGTTGCTATTAATGTTGTTGTTGCTATTAATGTTGTTGTTGCTGCTGTTGTTTTGATGTTGTTGTTAATGTTGTTGTTGTTATTAATGTTGTTGTTGCTGCTGTTGTTTTGATGTTGTTGTTGCTGCTGTTGTTTTGATGTTGTTGTTGCTGCTGATGTTTTGATGTTGTTGTTAATGTTGTTGTTGTTATTAATGTTGTTGTTGCTGTTGCTGTTTTGAGATGGTCGTTATTTCTGTTGTTGTTGTTAGAATTATGAAACATGCTGTTTGAAGAATTGCACTAAAGTTGAAAGATCGAAAAATTAAATACCTCTCAATAATATGTTGAGTGACTAATGCTATATGAATACAAAAATAAATTAATTAGTTATTTTGGAGTGTTGGTACGTTGAAAAGTCAATTGTCACCACGGTGATTGTTCAGCTGTTAAAACGAGTAAAATTATGACCGATTGAAAAGTAAAAACAATGAATGAAGTATTGCTTGAATATAGGAACAAACAATGAATGAATGAGTGAGTGAATGAATGAATGAACGAACGAACGAACGAACGAACGAACGAATTAAAAAACGAATTAACGAACGAATTAACGAAAGAATTAACGAACGAACGGACGAACAAACGAAAGAACGAACGGACGGGCGAACGAATGAATGAATTAATTAATAGTTCAGTAATTTATTGATTCAATGAATTACAAAAAAACTATTCGATAAAAAGTGAATGAAATAAAAAGTGATGAAGAAATGAGCAAGCACACGAACTGACAACATTTGGGTGAAGGAGAAAATAATTCATTGTCTGGTAGCAGACAACATGAACAGACAAATTAATCACTGGTTCAACATGAACTAACTCCATCCATACTTTCTTTTAAATGATTACCAAAGAATTTAATTAAAAGAGATGGCTTTTATTTGAATCAAAATTAAAATATATTTCAGATAAAGTCTGCCATCCAAGAATAACAATAATTCTGGAAAATATAAAATAAAATAAATATACACTGCAGACATCTTGTGGAAAATTATGCGTATGTGCAAGTTTGTTGACGTGTGTGCGTGTGCGTGTGTGTGTGTGTGATAAAGAGAAAAAGAGAGAAGAGAAAGTATGGGATGTTAAATGCGGGTTGATTCATGACCACTCCTTTGATTGATTGATTAGTTGGTTGGTTAGTTGATTGATTGAATGATTGATTGATTGATTGATTGATTGAACTTAGCGAACGCACTTAAAAACGTTATTCCAATTTTTTTTCTATTTTTTCTCAACTCTATAAACACGGCGCCCCTGATTAAATATTCATTCTGATGATGATTCATTTCAAGTCCAAACATATGTCTCTCATTTTGTCCTGCTGTCAATGGCATGAAAGCAAAATGTTAAACTTTAAAAAATTGAATCCCACAACAGTGAATATTTTTGGATAGAGTGGGGGATGGATGGTTCCTCAGATGATTGAACGCCATGGAGAGTGCGTAGTGTCTGTCAATCGTCATTTGCAAGTTATGCTGTTTAACAGCAAGAGGAACCAACTAAAACAACATTTGCACTTATTATTATTATTATTATATTATTATTTTATTATTATTATTATTATTTCTGATAGAAGTAGTAGTAGTATTAGTAGTTGTTGTTGTTGTAGTAGTAGTAGTTGGTAGTAGTTGTAGTAGTAGTTGTTGTAGTTGTTGTAGTAGTAGTTGTTGTAGTAATAGTTGTAGTAATAATTGTAGTAGTAGTAGTAGTAGTAGTAGTAGTAGTAGTAGTAATAGTAGTAGTAATAAAATAGTAGTTGTAGTTGTAGCTCTAGTAGTAGTAGTTGTAATAGTAGTAGTATTGGTAGTAGTTGTAGTAGAAGTAGTAGTAATAGTAGCAATAGTATTAGATTTTTGGCAAGAGTTATGAGTTGGTTAAGAAAAATTGTTTCCTACATTGTAAAATTATATAAATAAATTGAAAAAATCGTACCCAAAATAATTTTAGATAAAATGGCGGTAATAATTTATGGTAAGTCACAAAATTATGTGAACGTGTTTGGAAATATAATTTAGTTAAGAATTCTCTAAAAAAAAATTCAGCTTTTAGAAAGAAAATGTTCAAGAGAGAAAAAACGAAATCATAAACATGTATTTGATCGTTGGGCGAAGCTAAGAGCAGGGAATAGCTTTTTTTTCTAAATTTTAAAAAGAGATTTATGACTCATTAAAGAGGACCGTGCACCAAAGAACTTCTCGCAACTTTAAACTATGAACCTTTGCTAAACTAAATTTTCTTTCAAACTTGAACTTTTTTAAATAGTGTAAATTATAATGTTTATTCGATGAGAACTCTGAAATTAAAAAAATTAAGCTTATGATCAAAATTACCAGTTTAAAAAACATAAACAATTAACAGAGTGAAACATCATTCTTACAAAAAATCATGTGATAAACCATCTTACAAGACAACTTGCAGCAAAGGTTTTTTGACAAACATACAACTTTGAAAGCATTATTATAACGCAGTTGTATCCTATATATTCTCATATGTCACATAATTTGTGTTCTATTTATGATTTCAGGTAATGTTTTCAGAAAATTTAGAAGTTTGTTAGTTCCTATGGCATTATCTTCCTAAAAATAAATTTTTTCTAAAACGTTAGATTTCGTGTAAGTTGTTTTTGAAACTATGAACATAATGTTTGATCGTTCAGTCAGAACTTGGAAACATGGGATGGAGATAATCAGTTACGTGTATGGTTTGACGAGTTTGACAAAAATCTGTCTTAAAAAAGTCAAAAACCTTGAAATTAAATCGAGACATTGAGGTGGTTTGTGTTAGAGTTAAAATGTTGTATCGTGTTGAGACGATACGACAGACACATCATGTCTTGACACACATCTTACTTAAGACACCATCTGAAATTTTTTCCACTCTGAACGAGTACATTAATGAAAATAGAAGTCATAAAAACAGCATTAGCATAAACGATGGATCATTTCCAAACTGTCATTTTTTGAAATTTCTTCAAAGTTTTAGACAATTTTTCAAAAAGTTTTTTTTTACACGGGAGGTGAGAGCAACATCAACGCGTCACTAGGGACGGGACGTAATTAGAACGTCACAAATCAACGTCAGCCTTAAACACGTTTCAACTGGCACATTAACAAAATTTTGAGATGACATTGGGGTTACATTAATGCCATTTCAAGATGACATCGTTTTTCGTAACATTAATAAAATATTTTAATGACATCTTCCCAATGGTTATATACTCATCAGTTTTGTTCTATTTTGTCGCTAAAATACAACGTAATCATAACGCTAAAATCATCCATAACATTCACACTAAATTACAAATCATTCATATAAACAACAATTCATCCTTACATCGACAAAACTTTTTTTAATAATTGCCTCCATTGCAAACAAGAGTACATTATGTGCACGTATGTATAGTACAATGTACGAACATCCCAATCAACATTACCCCAACTACAACGTCAAGACACCGAACAGTAATCTAATGAAACTTTCTCAGAATATTGAGCCAGAAAGTTTAACAGACTCGAATTTTTTTTTAAATTAATAATCACACATTAAAAAAAAAGTTAAAAAAATTGTAAAATTCAGTAGAAAGTGATTAAAAAGTTTATAAAGGTCCTTGTTACCAGAAATGTTCACAATCATCATAGATTGTAGTTTCAGATTAGAGTAATGTAGAAGAAGCATTAAGCAAAAAAGCAAGCAATGTTTTATAGAGAAAATACTACATTTTCGCATGCATACACTCGTAGCAAGCAGCATTATTAAATAAATAAACTGATGCTCATGCGTTTCTTCATAATGTGTGAATAATAAATTTATATTTCCAGCTGTTGAATGAAGACCCATTATGGGGGAGGGAGGAATTTTTCCAACAACAACACGAATGGAATGGATGTTGTGTTTGTTGTCTGCAATAAATCATCGGAAGGTGTTACGCATTCCATTATCTTCTGCCATTTAAATACAGTTATGCAACGAGTTTGTGTTATTCTATACGCGTATGTAAGTAAACATTTTAGACGTTTAACTACTGAGAACAATGTTAACAATTGTGAAATGTTTTGATACAATATAAAAATTGATCTACACATATACCCAAATTCATGAAAATTTACAATTTTATGAGTGATTCAGTTGCAAAGCATCAAAGCATGTTGTGTGTTTGTCTGTGTGTGTGTGTGAGAGAGAGAGAGAGAGAGAGATAGAGAGAAATTGTCACCACAGAAACACACTCACACACACACACAGACATTCCAGCACGTGAACAATCCAACGCACGAAACCTCATGAAACAACTGCGTAAATAAGAAAATAAACTATATCTAAAACATACATGCATACACACATCAATCAAAAACTCTCTCACACACACATATAAAAACACACACACATCCACATACAGAGACAAAAACACTCACACACACACACACACACACACTCCTACCTTGCATTGCATCACATTAAGTGGCATGCAAACACATCATGAATTCTTATTATTTCAATTTATTTGGATCGACAGATCCAAAAACATTCCCACAAGAACACACGTACAAACATAATATATAAACACGAACGATCATTAGTCACATACCCGAAAGAAAACATCAATACCGGAGCACACAAACACACTTACAAAAACACACATAAACGTACACACAAACCTTACAAAAAAACTCACACATACACAGCACACAAACACAACACACAAACACAGCACATTAACTTCCAAAAAAGTGCAAATGATTTGCAAGCACACACAAAGGTATATAGCCACCAAAACATACAGACTAAAACTATAAAGCACGCAGACACGACACATGACTACCTCGATGTGAGTGTGTTGAGTTCATAGGTACGCTGCATTCGAACAATAGATCATGGAATTGTCGATCAGAAAAAAGAAACAAAAAAATAAAAACCACATAAAATAAATAGAAGCCTGTGCATTTTAAATGAACAATTGAACGTCAGCCAACATGAAACAAACTAAAAAATAATTAAGCGTGCATAAATCAATTGATGAAACCTATTTTTCATCCTAATTTTTAAGTAACATGTTTTTTTCAAAACACGATGTGAACTAAATAGCATCACTCATTGCATTAATTATTACATAAACTATCACAGTATTGTCGTGAAGCCTTACATCATACTGTATTCTATTCGTAATTAAGCCATATACTATATTGGATTATATTCAGAATTACGAAACACTATTTAGTTAGGTGGCAACTCAAGGATGAAACAACAGGAAAACGTTTGTTGCAAGTCCAGCCAAGCGGTGGCGAGAAAGCGTGCCTTCAACATCTCCAGCTTATTAATGATCCAAAATGTAAAGTAGCACATTTTGTCAGCGGGCCCTCTAATGCATTGCCCATAACTCAACTGACGTACGACAAACAGCCAACGATTATTCACCAGAATTAGCAGAATGACATCCAGCATGCACAAAACACAACATTACACAAAACTCTTAACACATAACGTTTAACACGAGTCTTATAACACTCATACAATAAGATCTGGGATATAACACGCAACACACAGCTTGAAGTTATGGAGCGTAGGAGATGGAAACCATAACATGCAACAACATTAAAGAGGCCTTTCCAGACGTGCAATTCTTACGGCAGTTCATTGGCACCGTTAACATGATGATGAAAGGAACTTCTGAATTATAACGACTTTTTCATTGCAGTAAAGTTCTCCATAAAAAAAAAAAACAAGTTTAAATATTTTAACATTCATATAACGCCCCAAAAATGAATGAATGAATGAATGGATGGATGAATGAATGAATGAATGAATGAATGAATGAATGAGCTAACCTACAAACAAACGAACGAATTCATTTTACTACGACATCCTTCTTTCACTGAATTGTTTATTTATTCATTCATTCATTCATTCAGCCATTAAATAATAAATCATCTATTTAATTATTTGCACGTGCAATTATGTCTTCCAGTCCAGTACAAGGACACACAAACGCACACATACACACACACAGGCACATCAAAACACATGTTTCTGTGTAGTCTCTGGCAACATTCATTTACTTATAATATGAGTGCATATAAACACCAATGTATCCTATTGTATTTATAGAGTTAATTTTGAAACTTTATTGTTTAAACTTATTTCTAGACATCTATTTCTGAGATGTTTGAAATTAATTTCTTTTATTTATTTCCGAAGTGAATTTTTAAAATGAATTTTTAGAAATTTATTTTTAAAATGAATTTTCAGAGATTTTATTATACTTTCCTCGCTTGCCCAGCCCAGGCGAGCAGCAACAGAGCAGTTGGATGATTTCTATTTTTGCAACACACCAGGTAGGTAGATGTGGGTCATTGACCGAGAATGATTCATTCATTAATTTGTTCCTTTATTTATTTTTTCATTCACTCATTAAGAAGCCCATTTATTTGCTTGTTCCTTCATTCTTTCATTCATTCCTTTTTCAATCATTCATTAATTCATTCATTAGTTAATTCATTCATTCAATAATTCATTCATGGAAATATGATGATGTGTTAATGCGTGTGTGTATGTGTGTGTGTGTATGTGTGTGTATGTGTGTGTGTGTGTGTGTGTGTGTGTGTGTGTGTGTGTGTGTGTGTGTGTGTGTGATAGATATGATGGGACATGAGAAGTAGTACAATTGCACACAGCCAGAACATGTCCTTCAGCGACACGCGATTCATCAAATTCTTCAAGTAGGTCATCAAAAGAATAACTGCTTGGAAAATGTAAAAGTGAATTGAAATTAAAAAAGTACGGTGAATAAAAAAATCCCCAAATAACATGAAAATTGAGGCAGGGAAATAGTTTTAAAACAAACGAGGATGGACTAACTGAGCTGAAGGTTGGAAAGTTAAATGGAAAGGAGGGATGTAGATTAATGATGGATGGATGGATGGATGGATGGATGGATGGATGGATGGATGGATGGATGGATGGATGAGTGGTGGGATGGATGGATGGGTGGTGGGATGGATGGATGGATGGTGGGATGGATAGATGGTGGGATGGATAGATGGATGGTGGGATGGATGGATAGATGGATGGATGAATAGATAAGCTATCTATGATAACAAACCATTGAAAGAACAAAAAAAAATGCAAAAAATCAATAATAAAATAAAAAACATAAGAATCGTTAATAAAAAGATAGAGTGGAAGGACTAATACACGCTTGAAAGCAAAACTGGATGGATATACAAATGAAAGAATGAAGAAAAATGTTGGAAATGAAAGAATAAAGATAAAAGAATAAAAATTAAGAAAAAACCATATTATGATAATGGAATGACAATTGAAGGCGTGAAAATTGAATTGATCGGTGATTGACTGAGAGAAAAAAATTGTTGGAAGAATACTAGTAAAGAAATGATAGTAAAAGAGAGAGAGAACGAAAAAGAAAGAGTGGAGAAATGGAAAGAAAAGAATGATGACAAAGAGGGTATACACTGGCATTGTAGTGAAGTCATGCGGTCATCTGCAATTAAATGGCTTCGTACATTCAATCAAGTTATCCCAATTTAATCAAAATGGTCCTTAATTACGATATTGAATAGGAGAAGATAGGACTGCCTAATAGAGAAAAAATTATTCTACGCCAGTTGCTGTAGAAACTTTTATTTGGATATATTTTAAGAATTATGATATATAAATTTATATGATTGATTGATTGATTGATTGGTTGATTGATTGATTGGTTGGTTGATTAGTTGGTTGATTGATTGATTGGTTGGTTGATTAGTTGGTTGGTTGATTAGTTGGTTGGTTGGTTGGTTGGTTGGTTGGTTGATTGATTGATTGATTGATTGATTGATTGATTGATTGATTGATTGATTGATTGATTGATTGATTGATTGATTGATTGATTGATTGATTGATTGATGAGGCTGATGATTGTGATGTTTTAATGAAGATAACATGTCAACTATGAGATAATAATTAAGGTAGTGATGATGAAGATAATGACGACGATAATGATGATGATGATGAGGATGATGATGACAATGCAACAATCAGATTGGTTGTTAACCTCCATCTATTTAGCCTATCAGAAGCGTCACGGAACGAAGGATTAAACAATGCAAATGACGTCATCATTTATGACGTAACGTACTCATAAAAGTGCACAATCAAAAACACAACAGCAGGTGTGCAAGGATGAGTGTCGCGTCATCACTAACCAGGTGTACGAACATACACACACGCGCACGCACATCACACACACACATATTTGTGTGTGTCTTTTTTCTGAGTCTGGGTATGTTTATAAAAATGAGCACGTGTTAGCAATTGATTTTTGTTGTTGCAGTTGTTGTTACAGGATTCTTTTGTTTCACATCAATAAATGATTGTTGTTCATTTTAACCGTTTTTTATATGGAATATTGTTATAATTTTTTTTGTTTTTTATTTTCAAATTCGACAAAAATACAAAAATTCAAAACTGTTCAATGTGTTTGTATGTTACAGAAAATACAATTTATTCCAAAAATTTTTCGAATTCTTTCCCTACGTGTTTACTGCTTGCGTCATATTAATCTTCAAGAAATCATTCATTCATTCATAGTTTCATTACATTTTGGATATACACAAATTTATTTTTTCTTGTTAGTATTTAAAAACAATTCAAACAGTGCAAACAACACTGTGTTATTATGTCTCTTGGTTCGGTGACGCTGTTGATAAGGGGAGCAATGAAACGCCCATTCATAGGCTCGCTTGGTCAAATAAAACTTTATCTCACATCACTTGTTTGATGCATGTAATGACCGATTAATTGCTGCTAAATTGACATCTCGCTCTAACTTCTTTGGTACTATGTGTGTATGTGTGTGTGTGTGCGTGTAGTGTGTGTGTGCGCGTGTGTGTATGTATGTGTTTGTGTGTGTGTGTCCTTGTTGCTTTCGTTATTGGTGTTTTTGCTGTTGTGGTGTTGTTGTTGTTGTTGCTGCTGTTATTATTGCTGTTTTTGCGTGGAAAATTTTCAGTTTTATGTGCCTATTATATGTGACAAATTATCGATGTTACTTCTGTATGTTTTTGTGTTGTTGTTTAACATATAACATAGCCCCTGTTAATTATTTTTCGTGAGTGTTGGTCTGCCCAAAAGCACTACACAGAAAGACAGGTTTATTATTTATGTAGCGTACATTTGTTGATTAGTGAACCTTCCCATGAGTCAACTGAGAGTGCACCAGGCAGCCTTCAAGTTGTTTTGTTGTTGGTTTAGAGTAATTTGAGGTTGAACAACAATTGCCCGTTGTCCTGAGTTGATGATGTATGCGATGGTTTGTTCTTTCAACCTGCTAGGTAGTTCTCGACATGTTCTTTTTTGTCGTTCTGACTGATGAATGTTTTCGATTTCGCTCAATTAATTTTGTGACTAATTATTTGGTTTTATTTTTTGACGATCACCTATTTGTTGTTCCAACAAACGTGCTATTTTGGTCAGCGTTCACTGTTACATAATAATTTTTGTACATTTTCATGCATATGGTCTTCAAAATATATTAATTGGTTTTTTGTTTCAGTTTTGCACAGAATTTTCTAAAATTGCATGTGAGAGTTACGTAGCAAAAGGTTTGAGAACTTATTTTGAAAACACTTCTAGCATCAGTATTAACAGCTGATGAGCGTAAAAATAGTCCAAAGATTTTACTAGAAACACAAAACACTCCTCGACGAAGAACACGAATTCATCTCACATGAGCTCTTATTTCAACGTTTTTTTTTATCATAACCAGGAAAATGTTGTAAAGGTTTTCCATCACTGACGAAGCAAACACCGTAAATAGAAAATAAGTGCAATTAAATAAAATGAGCTCACTAGCGGACCTCTTCATAATTACGTCTTTATTTTTGTATTAATTACGCTGTACTGAGAGGATTGCACCAAATGTCATTCTAAAAAGTCGTTACTTTAAATAAGAAAATGGAAAATTTGATAATTATACATGGAGGTTGTGAGCATGTTTATAAGCAGACTTTCAAGTTATTTTTCTATAGACGTGTAAATAAACACAAACACACACACACACGCACAAGAACACATGCAAAGATAAGCACACATGGGTAACAAATCAGACTTGGTAATGTGTTTAAACAAAAACACACACACACACACATATTCAGAAATACACAACATACACACACATTGTCAAATTCTAACGTCTGCAAACGCAGTAACAAAAACACACACACACAGAAATAGATCAAAATTGAAACGTCAGTAATTATTGTCACAAAAATACACACATTCAAACACACACACATTCACACACACAGTTGCACATCACACATAGCCACACATCACATGCACAATTAAACTTCACACACACACACATTCGCACACACACACAAACATATTAATCAATATTGAATTGTCTGTAAACACTGTAAACTAAAAAACACACACTCAAACACCACACACACACACACACACACACGCACACGCACACACACACGCACACACATACGTCATCAACAGTGAAACGTCTGTAAACAATGTAACAAAAACATAGCAGCCATAAAACGGCTCGTAAAAAATTAATTAATGAAATAATCTCATCGTAAAACTATGACGAGACTGTAGGCTGTTGTAATGTGCACACATAAGGTTGAAACAAATATTTTTGAAACATCATCATCAACATTTTTATCATCATTATCATCACAATATTTCCCGTTACTGCTATCATCCTCATCATCATCCATCTTCATCATCATCACCCTCATCTCCAACTTTATCCAATCTTGTCATCTTCATCATTTTCACCACCATCCTCATCTTCATCATCATCATCATCATCTTTACCACCATCATCCTCTTCATCATAATCTTCACCATCATCATCACCACCATCTTCAGCATTGTCATGATCTTCACCATCTTCACCGCCGCCATAATCAAGCAGTCAATCAATCAATCAATCAATCAGTCAATCAATCAATCAATCAATCAATCAGTCAATCAATCAATCAATGAGTCAATCAATCGATCGATCAATCAATCAATCAATCAATCAGTCAATCAATCAATCAATCAATCGATCAATCAATCAATCGATCGATCAATCAATGAATCAATCGGTCAATCAATCGATCATTCGATCAATCAACCAACCAACCAACCAACCAAGCAATAAAGCAATCATTCAGTC